>NC_056744.1:868604713-868680107 GCF_019279795.1 Protopterus annectens
AAATTCCTTAATTCCTTCAATCCTTTATTAAGATCCACAGCTTCTTTGGTAAATAAAAATATGCCTGACCTGTATACAGTACTAAGGGATTAGAAATATTTTCACTGCCTGCACCTTACTATCCATATCCATTGTCAAGAGCTTTCAATTTTTCACTGTATTATTTTATGTTTAGTCATTTCCCACATATCCATAGCTGCCATAACAGAGTCCATTTTAAGCCAAATCTCCTAAATACTTAATTGTATGTCCACATAAACATGGGTATTGCACATCTATATTAAATCATTTTCTTTCTGCTGATCAAACCTCACATCAAGATCTTTAGTAAAGGATGTAGTCATTACCAATATTCATTGTAAACTATCCCACCTAGAAATACTGCCTCATTTTCTTAGCTACTACCGTCCCATACTAAGCCACTGGTCGTTTAAAGCACCTAAGTTTTACCTTTTATTCTTGTAACGTGTCCTGGTCCTAAATTTTCGGAACAAACTGCCATGCCAGAACTGCACAGTTTATAGTGGACCACTGTGTGTTTTTGTTCCCCCCTTGGGACATCATTTAACAGGCCTGGCTTCTGAGTGCTTCACGTCCATGCTGGGTGTAGCTTATCTCTTATCCCTCTCCTGAACTTACTTCTGTATTGCTTGGTCTGGACATGGATTCTAGCGATGTTATGGGGTTTTGGCCATCTTTGCATCTCTTCTGTATTTTCTTTTGTCTTTCTCAACTCCTCTAATTGGATCATGGCTCCCCTAAAGAAGTGTCAACAATCTTCCTCCCATTTAGAATGGGCACACCTATCTTTCCCTTCTGCTCTGTCTGTTGCCCAAGCTGCTAATGGAACCCGGGTCAACTGGGCAATAGTCAGGACTTCATCCCTCTATGCCACCCGTGCGTCTGCCTCCTGGTATTTTTTTTTTTATACTATGTATTCTCAATCAGATCGCATATCTGCACTTTGTACTTTCATTAACCTACTAACCCCAATTCAAGACAAGCTGTTGCTTCTGAAAATGTAAGATTGCATGGAAAGTGCCATAGATTACTGCTGATGTATGAAATGAGAAACAAAATTTGGAAAACATGGAAGAACACTCCTAATAATCCAAATACTTACCAACATTTTCTGAAACTAAACAAACAAAAAATGAATGAATACCAGTGCTGCTGAAGTCATAAATATGAATTTTGCACACTATGAATATAAAAGGTGCTTTTGAATGAAAAACCTGTGCCCAAACAAGATTTTGGCAAAGTCCGAGATCTTCACACTAAACAAGAGACTTTCTTAGTTAACCTAAAGATCTGATGTTAGTCACCATTCCTCACGTTACGGTCTTGGATCCTATATTGGATCTGAGCCAGCATACTTAGACAAACAGCTTAGCTCAAGCTCCTCCCCTCCCGTGATGCTCTGCTGCCCTCTAGCCCCTCAGATCTCATTTGCCACTTGATCTGGACAGACGGAGATTGCTCAGCTCCTCGCGGGTAGTAAGTAGGTGCTCTGTTTTTCGGGGTTTCCCTCTTATTTAGGTTTCTTTTTGAAGTGTAGTGTGTTGGTTGTTGCGGTGGTTATTCCCTTCACATCCCCTCCCATTCGACGTTTAGTCTTTTATTTTTGGTGCCCTTTTTCTTGGGGTTTAGCCATTGCTTTAACATTTTGTAAAGGTAGTTTACTGGTTTTGGGTTTTGATCTCTGCTTGCTTTTGGGCCTAGGTAACTGGAATTTCCTTCGGCAGTGTTGTTGGGGTTTGATACATGGCGGACAAACCCTTGGGTTTTAAAAGATGCTTCTCGTGTGGTTGGAAAATTCCTCTTGCCAACTCACACGAGGAGTGTCTCTACTGTCTCAGCCGCAACCATCTGGAGGTTGAGTGTAGTATTTGCGCTGCCTTCAACCCCAGAGCCCTGGTTGACCACCGAAACAAATTACTGATTGAAGGGTTAGTAAAAAGGGGCCCCTTGGTCACTGGTACCCTGACCAAAGTGGGCCCTTCAGAGAAGAAGAAGGTTCCTCCAGTCGAGGCGGTCCTTTCCAAGCATACCTCTCAACCTGGAAACATCAAAAATCTGGGCAAGGCCCATGAAAAATAGGTACAAATCTGTACGCTGATTAATGTAAAATTTGCATACATAAGTAACCCCACCCACTCCAATGGGATTGTGGGTTACCAACTTTCAAATGCAAGCTGAAGAACAGACAACCAAAATATGACACCAGACTATGCTACCTTATTGTTTTAACAGAACCTGGGGGGGGGGTCCACTGTAGTCTGCTCTTAAAAAAGACAAACTGACTCCCTGTGAAATTTCAAGCAACCTTTCTGCTCTGCATCTTTGTACACAAATTAGTCATTCAGTGTAGTACCCACTACTTTACTCTAAGTTATCAGGTAAGAACCCTCCACCTGCGATCTCTGAGCAAACAATAAACTGCTGAAAGCTTCACAGACCTCCCTATGAATCTGTCATAAGCCAGAAATCATTTAGCTGCACAGGCCAAACACTACAGTGCTGTGTGAGTAAACTCAAGGAATATTCCCTGTCTGAAATAAAATGCAGCTGTTACAGAGATTAAGTCAGTAGGTTAGCTGTAGCATTAGGCCATCACTTAACTTCTCTGTGACATGCAGTTAAGTAAAATATGAATATTTACTCAAAATAAAACAACTCATTACATGAAGAAGAAAGCTTTTATGCAGTGATAATTATGTAAACATTGGTAACAGTATGGGTAAAAACTCCAGCAGCCTGTCTAATGATTGTAAACTAGGCAAAAACCGTAGCTGTTAAATACCTTGGTGAATAAACACTGGGCAAAAGTTCCCAGTTAGTTTGGTTTCATTCAAGAAAGAAAGAGCAGGGCCAAACTCAGAAAAAAGATAAGATGTATTGTTGCCATGAGTGACAGAGATGCTGTTTTATAAACCAAATTACTTAACTGCATGTCACAGAGAAGTTGAGATATCCTTCAGAAGGGCCTCACAGAAAGGGATAACTGGTGCCAGGTTAAATGCCAAGGATTCACATCTAGATCAGGGGAGTCATATCCCCTGTACTCATAAAGTTCCTCACCTGCTGTGGAACAAAATCCTGGTACATGTGAGGCAGAGCACCCTGCTGGCCTTCTTCAAGAGGAATCTTGACCAATGAACTAAAGGGGTGGCGTAAAGCAGAACTATGGGGGGGCTGCTTGTAAAAATGCCCAGATAGCCTAGTATGAACCTATGAACCTAAATAAAAAAATAAAAACAATATACAAAGCACATGCATGCAGCATTGCTGAATGTCAGCAAACATAAAATTTCCTTTCAGCTTTCTTCACATCACTGACTTTCAGTAAAAGGAAGCAGTATCATACACTAACTGGATTCCAGACATTGAGCCCTTCAGCCTCCATTTGCCATCTGTGTGAGTTTAAGTAAGGCATTTAATCAGACAGTGTTCCCAGTACACATGTTCATAGCTAAAAAAACTGTGAAGCTTACATCTAGTAATTTTGCCAAGTTGACAAAGGGATTAAAAATGTCCAGTGAATGAGTATGGTGTATTTTCTTCTGCGCATCATTTGTATTAATTTGCATACATTTTTTTTGTATTGCTGAGCAAGTTTTTCCAGCTAGGAAATACCCATCTACAATAGAGACCCAGGGAGAAAAATAAAGCCCCATTTTACATATATGACAAAAATATTGTACAGACCTACAAATACAGTTGAGCTACAATGTATATGCTTTGGGCCGCACTGCTTACAGTTATCAGGTGTATCCCGTAGCACAAAGAATTTAGGGTCCACTACTTTAAACATGAAAACAACATGGCTAAATGATATAATAGCAATACTTCACAGTATTTTAAATTGCTTCCTCATTGTTAGCAATATTCATACTAAGCAGCTCTGCATTTGTTCAAGAGTAGATTTGAGTTACTCAAGTCACCCAAGCAATGTCGTCTTGGAGCTCAGAGAACATAACTCACATTCCAGTTCATGGATACCTCACCTGCTTACTCTGACTTACACACACGCACACACACACACACACACGCCTCGCAGAACTCACTCTGACTTACACACACACACGCCTCGCAGAACTCACTCTGACTTACACACACACACACACACACACACACACACACACACACACACACACACACACACACACACACACACACACACACACACACACACACACACACTTGCCTTGCAGAACTCACTTACTCTGACTTGTCATGCTTGTCGCTCATGAATAAATATTCCTTTCCCCTCGCAGAACTTACTTACTCTGGCTTGCCTTGTAACACTGAGTTCCCTGGGTTTGGCTCGTCGTTCATGAATAAATATTCCCTTAAATACATATTCCAGTTCACAAATAACAGTTGGTATGAGTAATGAGTTCCCTTCCCTTCCTCCGTAATTCCCTGGGTTCGGCTCGTCGTTCCTGAATAAATATTTTTTTATGCACGTTCGCTCGCAAATACATATTCCCTGGTGGTTAGTTCGCTCGCAAAGCACAGCTTGTAATTCCCACTCAAAGCTAGAAATGCTTTGAGCTTTCAATTCTGACAGGCTGACAGACTATGCATGGGCTGACGTCATCACACATGTGATGACGTCAGCTCAAGGCCGAAAATTTAAACACTAGAGCCCAAGAAAATTGGAAATTAAGGGGTGCCACTCAGGAATCGTGGCACCTCATTATTTGGACCTCAAAATTGACAAAAACCAAGAAACTCTGTACGGTTGAGAGGTATGCTTCCAAGTGACCCCAGCTGTTGAATCAGACTCCAGCCGGGGCAGTGTCGGATCCAAGATCTTCGGGTCCCAGAGTCTCTAGGGAGTCCACCCCTGGATCCGACTCCATGTCCTCAGATCCTACGCTATTGGTTCCCCCCCTGAATCCAAGGCTCCGGAGCAGAGCCCCACAGATCCGAGGATAGGTACATTGTCTACGGCTCTGACTGTCTTGGATCAGAGAGAGTCAAGGGCAGTTCTGTCGGATCCATTGGTTTCCTCTGTTTCGAGCAGGTCTGACCTGAGGGCTGTGTCTGAGCCTATTGTAGTGGAGGAGTTTCCTTCTGATCCACTGAGGGTAGAACAGATGTTTTCACCCTCTCACAAGTCTCACTCGAGGGAACGCAAGAGGAGAACCTTTGAGTCCAGACACAGCTCCCAGTCAGGTCCTCCATCTCATCTAGATCTTCCAAGAGTGTTTTTCCCATGGATATGGACACAGTGATGCGGTCCTTTCTGAAAGCGCAGATGTAGTTGGGGCTTCTGGCTTCTCCAGCCCACAGGTCGGGTATCCAGTCTCCCACTTCCCATTTATAGGTTCATAGGTGTGTTACTAGGCTAATGGCCCTGGAGCTTTTACAAGCCTAGCCCATAGGATTACCCTAGCATTGTGCCACCCGACCTTAGTTCCCAGTGCCTCTTTTAAGTAAAGCCACTTGAGTGATCCCTGGGGTGAATTTTCTATTTCCCAACCACTCATCAAGATTTCTCTTGAAGAGGGCCAGTGAGGTGCTCTACTTTACATGTATGGGAAGTCTATTTCATAGAATGGGCAGTCTCTGGGTTATGAACCTATCCCTCCAGCATGTTCTGTTGATTGTGGTAATGAGGTTGAGGTCTCTGGAGCATGTGGTGCGGAGGGATTGGGATTTCTTCAGATGTAGCATTTCTAACAGAGCTGGGTCAGACATGGCTTTGTATGTCACATAGAGATCGCCTCTAAGTTGGTGATATGGAACAGAGAATGGTTGGCGTTTTTTTAGTCCATGTAGGACAAATGTTTAAGGCCTAGAATCCTCTTTGTGAGGTACTTTTGCGGCCTTTCCAGTTGTTGCAGGTGTTTAGTGAGGTACATGCCAAATGGGGCATTGTACTCAATGATTGGCCTAATGAGGGAAGAGTAGAGGGAGACAATGACCTCTTTGTTCTTGGATGCATAACCCTTATTAATGAGATGTGCCACATAGAAGGACTTTCTGACCACAGTGGCAATGTGGTGGTCAAAACAGAGGTTGCGGTCAACCTGTGTTCCCAGATCTCCTAGAACGCCTTCTGTATTCAGTGGACTATCATCGATGAGGTAATTCATGGGATCCGGGTTTTTCCCAAATGGGATGATGACACATTTTTTTGGCATTGAGCTTAAGGCCATGGTTCTGACACCAGTCGTTGGTCTCAGTGAGGCCTTTCTGTAGGATGTCAACATCACTTGGGGAGTTAATAATAGCTCCCAACTTGCAATCATTTGCGAACTTTGTCAGCCAGAGTCCCTTTGTGTTGGCCTGGACTTCAGATAAGTAGATACCAAACAGGAGAGGACCGAGGACCAAACCCTGTGGGACTCCACTCGTGACTGATCGGCAGTCTGACTTGGAGTCAGCTACTTTCACACCGTGGGTTCTACCTGTGAGCCAGTTTGCAATCCACATAGTGATATAGGGGTTGATGCCTAGCTTAGTAAGTTTTTCTATGATTCCTTAGTGGGGAATGGTATCAAAGGCCTTCCCCAGATCAAGGTTGGCTGTATGAACCACCTTGCCTTCATCCACAGCTTTGGTGACAGAGAAGTTGACCAGGCATGGTCTACCCTTCACAAAACCAAACTGAGTGGGATCCAGAGTTTGGAGATTCCCTATATCCTTGTTTATTAGGTCCATGATGATGCTTTCCATATCTTTGCATGTCAGACTCGTCAAGCTAATGAGGCGATAATTCCCAGGGTCTGTAGTCGCTCCTCCTTTGTGAAGAGGGATGACTGTAGCAGTGCACCATTCAATAGGGACAAAGCCTGAGGTGAGGCTGTGATTGAACAAGGCGCACAGCTGAGGTGCCAGTTCACTCTCTAGTTCATGTAGAACACTCCAAGGATATTGTCAGGTCCCGTAGAAGCTGTATTCTTGGCCTTGGACAGTGCTGTTTTAACCAGTGCAGCAGTAATACTGGGTGCCTGGCAATCTATTGGTATTGTGATTGGTCCTTTGGGGGGGGTAAAGTTAGCACTGAATCTGTCAGACGATATATTGGCAATATTTGTTGGCTCGGTATATAGGAGGTACCATTGTGCAGTAGCTCAGAGCAAATCTGGTCATTGCCGTGGAGATTCTTTACATAACTATAGAAGGCCTTGTGGTTGTCTTTACTATCTGCTGCAATTCTGTTTTCATAGCTAGCTTTAGAGGATTTGAAGAGGGATCTCAGCCTCTTGTTGAGGCTGATAAGGGAGTTTGTCTAGTCTTGGGACTTCACCTTATTCTGCATCAGTTTCCTCCTCCTGTTGTAGAGTTTGTTTATGGCAGGAGACCACCAGATTGGCTTCCTTTTTTTTTGAGGAGAGCGTCTTGGTTCTATTGGGTATGGTGAAATCCATGCATTTGTGTATGTGTTCGTACAGTGCATTGGTGTATGATTCAGCGGACATGGAACAATTCTCCATTTGCATGGGTGCCATGAAGATAACCACCTCTGTTTTTAGGAGCCCAAAATTAGCTTTGGAGAAGTTTTTCATGGTGGTTACTTTTGTGGGGGTGGGGGTGGGAGGGATGTGGATTTCCGAGGTGATTAGTTTGTGGTTGGATCTAACCAGGAAGAAGTTGACTATTGGTGTAGAGCAACGGTCACCCATGTTAGTAATGACCAGGTCAAGGATGTTGCTACCTCTAGTGGGGGTAAGAATGAGCTGGTCCAGAGTATTGGAATTAATGAATTCCAGAAAGCATTGGGCAAGTGTATTGGTACATGAGTAGTTTTCCCAGTTAATGGAGAGGTAGTTGAAGTCAGCCAATATGAGAGTGTTAGGTTGGACCCTAATATTCTCCAGGGTGCTTAGGAACATGGAGCGTGAGCCTTGGGACATGGTTGGGGACCTATAGCAGGCTACGGCCTGAATCGCTGTCTTACCCAATGTTAGCTGCACCTGAAGTATCTCAGATGCTTATGTTGGGCTACCAGTCTGGAGGTGTGTGCATCCTTTATGAATATGGAAACATCACCGCCTTTGGAGTTTCAGTCCAAGTTCTGGGGCCAAAAGGTGTGGAATGAGTTATAGCCTGGTAGTGCAGGGGTGCTTTCTGCTGCCTTGAACCTGGTCTTTGTTACAGCACAAATGTCGATGTTCTCCATTTTAAGGAGTGCTTCGTGTGAGTGCATTTTGAGATTTAGACTTCTAGCGTTGTGCAGCATGACTGCCAGATTTCATTTGTTTGTAGCTGTTACGGTGGTAATTTGGTCTTTGGAACACCACCTAAAAAAGGTGGTCTGGTGTGTTTCTGCCTTGGTAGTCTTTGCTGTTTGCTAGATTTTTAATGAGAGCCTCCACAAAGGTGGGTGCGTGGTTTGTGTTTTTATGTGAAGGCAGTGCTGGTGTGTGTTCTAGAGTGCTGTGTGTTCCATGTGGTGTTGTGCAAGTGTTGACCTTCTCCTCTTGACCAGCTATTCCAGTCTTTGCTGGGGAGTGCGTGGCTTCCAATTTGGATATATAAGTGCAACTCTCACAAGTCTGAGTGTTGGGAGGTAAGAAGAGAGGGTTGTCAGTGTACATGAGGCAGTTGCTACATTGCCTCAGGATGCCCAAATTCTATAGGTTAATAGGAGAAAGCACAGGGAACTGACCTTTAGACATACCTAGAGGGGTGGGCATTAATAAATACTGAAGCTGTTTCCTTGTAGAACGTTTAGTGCTGGTAACACTTTTGTGTGCTATAATAATTGCTGCAAGAACTCTGGTAAAGTGCTAAACTAATAAGCTAGTAAAAGTGCAGGAGAGGAGAGAACTAGCAGATCTAAGGGAAAAATTGAAGAGCAGACTTTGACACCGCTCAGAGGCTTACAAACAGTCCTGGATACAGCAAATCTGTATCTGGACTAGATTAGTTACAAGAAAGGTGGGAATCAAGTGCATATGTGGACTTTTAAACCAGAAAGTTGAAAGAGATGGAAAAAACTGCCCAAATGGCCAATAAGCTACAATTTTTGGGCCAGAAACCATTCCTCCTATGGTAGATAGGTTACCTAGTGTTTACCACTCCCAATGATAAGCTAGAATGCTTCCCTCCAACACAGAAAGGCTTGGGGGGCTCAGAAGCTTATAAACAGTCCTGGATACAGCAAATCTGTACCTGGACTAGATTAGTTACAGAAAAGGCAGGAAACGAGCGTAAACGGGTCTTTTCAACCAAAAAGTTGAAAGAGATGGAAAAACTGCCCGAACGGCCAATAAACTACAATTTCTGGACCAGTATCCACTCCTCTTTTGGTAGAGAGCTACCTGGTTCTTACCATTCTCATTGATAAGCTAGAAGGCTTTCCTCCAACACAGAAAGGTTTGGGGGGCTCAGAAGCTCACCAACAGCACTGGATACAACAAGTCTGTATTTGGACTAGACTAGTTACAGGAAAGGCGGGAAACGAGCACAAATGCAGGCTTTTAAACCAGAGTGTAGAAAGAGATGGAAAAACTGCCCAATTGGTCAATAAACTACAATTTCTGGGCCAAAAACCACTTCTCTTGTGATAGATAGGCTACCTAGTGCTTACCACTCTCACTGATAAGCTAGAAGGCTTCCCTCCAATACAGAAAGGCTTGGGGGGCTCAGAAGCTTACCAACAGTCCTGGATACAGCAAATCTGCATCTGGACTAGACTAGTTACAGGAAAGGTAGGAAACAAACTTAGATTTATTTTCAGAAAGCAGCTAAAACAGCACTAAAACAATTCAAGTTCATTGCAAGCTAGCACACTTGAGTGTGTAGCAGTATTACAGTAAATACAGTTTAAATAAATGCAATTTATTCAACATGTATTATGAACCAAATTCAATTGTTTTATTCAACTCTGAGCAGTTAAGAAGTGCCAAAAAAATTCTTATCGGCTGAGGAGTACACTCAGCACTCAGATCACAAGGAGAGTTTTTTTTTTTTTTGTTAGTAAAGTGCAAGGGGAGGAAGGAGGAGCAGAAGATAATTCAAGGTTAAGAACCTAAATGGGTTGGCCTTATCCAATGTTCTCTCTGTATTAGGTAGAATGAGCACTAGACTGGGAGGTGTGTCCCAGATCAAATTTACAGTAGGGGCGGGCAACTGTAAAGCCACATGCTAAGGACAAAATGCAAAAGTTTGTCCAACAAAAAGTGAGCTATGAAACAGGAGATTTTGGTTATTGTTCTTCTGGTAATAAAGACCATAGAGAGACTGTGCCAGTGAAAGCTTTTCCAGTGTTTCAAAGGAAAATGTTTGAGAGAGGGAAAAAAGGCACAGGAGTTGGCTAGAACAATTGAGAGTGCTTTGGAGATGAATAGGAATAGAACAAGAAAATCTGGAAATATTGGACTTTTTTGGACATTGTTAAACTTGTAGGTCATTAATGTTAGGAAAAATACTCAGGAGAGGGGAAGAGATGGGAGAAAGTTAACTAAGTAAAACAATTTTTCTTAATACTGTTACTTAAATGATGCATGATTTTCTCTGCATGTTATAAAGTAAAGTTTTTCAGTTTAAGTGTAATGGGGATACTAATGTAAAATGGGTGCTCCTGTTTTTTCTTTTCCCTTTCTCCCTTCTCTCTTTCTCCTTGTTCAGATTTAAGAAATGTAAGCACTGCAGTGTAAAAAAGATCTTGTTAAAAGAGCATGACAAAAGAAACATTTTTCTCATTTTTACACGGGAATGACTGGATTAAGGCCATTAGCTTTATATAGCAACACGTTTTAAGAGAAAGTAAATGAAAAAAGAATATTAAATATTATAAGGCTTTTTTCTGTTAAACAAGTTTGGTTTTCATGTCTCTAGCAGGCAATCTGATAAAGAGAAATGGCTTGCAGAAAATGTTTTCTAAAAGCAGTCAAGTGATTTCCCGGCTGAGAGAGCTATAAAGGTAAGGCAAACCAGACAGCACCAAGTAGAATCACAGGCTCTACCATGTGTCTTAGCATGGACAATCTTTCTTTTAGTTTAGCTTGAGTCGGTATTTGACCATTAATTTGGGACACATGTTCCTATTAGGAGGGTAAAACTTCAATATTTGAAGATGTACATAGTTTTGGGTGCTACTATTAAGTTAATAGGTTTTAGGCGGTATTGGGTGTGTGTGTATTTTTGTTTGAGGGTTTTCAGTAAAACTAAAGTTCTGCAGCATGTGACATAGGCTCAAATGGAGATGACAAGAAACAATTGTATAAAAGATTAACCTGTCAAGCAGTGCATGCATATAGCACAAAAGCTGGAATTAGACATTTAACAAAAAAACTCTTATACATAAAAAGTGGAAACAGTAATCCCTGAAGAATATAATTCTTTCTATAATGTCTTTAAACTGTAATGGTCTCACAGATAAATACAAAAAAGCAAGTAATGAACTATATTAAAATATGTAGAGTGCAAATAGCTGTGCAGTAGGAGACACACTTAGAAAGAACTGAACATGAGAATTTGGTAAAGAAAGTTTTTCAGGATGATTATTCAGTGCAAGAGGAACTCGTATAGTAATAGAAGATGATAAAAAAGACAATAATGGTTGATTTGTAGTACAAAGGGGCTATTGGCAAGAATTACACTGGCATGTATTTGTATTCCACTGAAAAGTGATGTAATGGATGTTAAGAAAACTCTTGGAAAAATCAGCTTTCAGCAAGGAATATTACTTATAGGTGGGGACTGGAAGTTGATTTGCAACAGTGAAGGTGTGTTTGGGGGACCCAGAAGGGAAAACATAACAAAGGAGGGTAGATTTTTAAAGAACTATATGAAAATATTTGGCATGGAAGATGTGAATTCAGTACTAGGAGATTGGAGTGAATTTATGTATTATTCCCCAAGACACAAAACTGGGCTAGGCTAGACGGAATTTACTTTTCACAAGAACATGTGCATTTAACCGAAGGTCTTGATATGCACCCAGTAACTATTTTAGATTATGTGCCAATAATAAACTAAAAGAAAAAACAATGTGTAATGAAATAAAGTGAGACTGGTGCTTTCACACCTATCTGTTGAAAAGAGAGGAATTTAAGTAATGGGTAGTGGAAATTATTCAGGAGCTATTGGAGAAGATAGATTTTTTTCTGTAAATATAGCTAGGAAGTGGGATAAAATTCAAGTGAAATTTAAAAATAGGGTGGAAATAAAAGAAACAGATGTATGGTTAAGACGTAACAAGAATTAGAGGGACTCGCAACTATTAAAGTATTGCAAAATAGAGGGAACCTCACAGAACAATAAGTGGAGCAACTGCAGAATGCTAAACAGAAGATAAAAGATTACCTTGATAAAATGCTTTTGTTTAGAAGATTGCTGTTAAGCAACTGTTTTTTTTAACTCTAGAGCACAAACACTTTTACCACAGTGACTCAGGCAACAGAAAGTAGAAGGGGCTGTCACCAAGCTTAGGGAGCCTATAACAAGGAAGATAAGGGATCCTGTAGAACTATTAGAAATATTTCAGAAATTCTGTGAAAGTCTGTATAAAGTAGAGAAATAAGAAAATCAAGAAACGGTACAAATGGAAATGTTTATGGAAGAATGAAGTATGCCAAAGTTAGAGGTAGATGAGGCTCATTTACTGGCAGGATAGGAGGAGATGAGATAAAAATGGTGATGTATAACCAATCTGCAGGCACATCCCCAGGAATAGATGGTATTCCTGTGGAAATGTGGAAGCTGGTAGGGAAAACTGATAAAGATATAGAATGTTTTGTTTAACTATTTTAGAGAAGTACCAACATCTTGGAAGAAAATGGCAGTGGCTGTAATACCTAAAGAGGGTAAAGATCCATCAGATCCAGCTTCATACAGGCCCATTTGAATACTAAATCATGATTCTAAAGTGTTTATATTTAAGGGCTAAAAGAATGGCAAAAAGTGATGCCAGAATTGGTAGTTATGGATCAGTGTGGTTTTTACGGAGGGAAGGCAGACATTTGACATCATTAACAGAACAGTGATGATCCAGAGGGAATCAGAATGTAAGAAAATGCCACTGTTGTTGGTGGGTCTTGATGCAAAGAAAGAATTTGACAGAGTAAGCTGGGACTTTATGAGCAGAGCAATGGAAGAATTTGCATTCCCTGATAAAATTATAAGGTTGATTAGGAGGATATATATGGGATCAGAGGTGAAAAGTAATGTGGGTGGGGTTGTTTCTGATAATATTTGCTTGATCAAAGAACCTGGCAGGGGTGTCCTCTCTCTCTCCTTTGTTATTTGCATTATATTTACTATAGAACCATTGGCAAAGAAAATAAGGGACTCAGAAATTCAGGGATATAATTGGTATGTTAGTCAATAAAAGCTGGTACTATTATCAGATGACATTATTTTATACCTGACAAAACCAGAAAGGGACATTACAGTGCTGTGGAACATACTGAGACAGTTTCAAACCGTTTTAAGATACAAAATTAATGAAACTAAAACAAACAGTAGTGGTAAATTATGTACCCACATGTGAATCAGTTCAGTAATATCCGTACTTATGGGAACATGATAAAATGAAGTATTTAGGAATATGGATTAAAAATGATACCGGTGTGGGAGTTAAGGATATGTGGGAAGAGATCAAACAAAAAATAATACTAAAACCAAGGAAATTGAAGCTATATGGATATCGATCGTAAGATACAAGCAGTTAAAATGTTTTTAGTCCCTTTAGTCCTATACACAAGTCGGGCATGTTTTTATCAACCAGAGGAGATGTTGTGGATTGCAATTATTAAAGAGGTGAAGGATTTTATCTGGGAAAGGAAGAGGGCAAGAGACAAGTGGGATAAGCTTATTCTTCCAATAGAACAGGGCAGATTGGGATTATCCGAGTTGAAAGGGTATTTCAGAGCAACACAGTTAAGGCTCCTATAAATAGCACAAGCAGAAAACTATAATTCAAAGTGGGAAAGAGATGATGATGAAATAGGGAGAAGCTCAAGAAGGAAGGAGCGACTAATGTTTTGGCTGCAGACCTTTAAGGAGAACAGTAATCATACAAAATATTATATTCATAAAGTAGCAGAAAGTATTCTAAGAACAAAGTCAGCACTGGAATGGAGAAAGGAGATTCTGCAGATAGGGGAAGACTGCAATTAGAGATACAGACAATAGACAAGAGGGGGCTGGAATATATTGGAGAAAACTGACAAAGGAACCAAGGTATTCAAAGCAAATAACTAGACAGGGAAAGTCAATAGAGTGGGAAGACTGCAAGAACTTATTTGGACTGGAAGTTAGAGATTGCCTTCCTTATTAAGAACTGATATCAGACTATAGGCAAACAGAAAGAAATAGGGGGCTCCTAAACAAAAGACCAGCACTGATAGAGGTTTTAGTAGAATCTAGAACAGAAGTTGCCATTAAGACATGAATAATTAGTAGGGCATATAAAAATATTGCATAGTAACTATAAAAGTCAATCAGATGAGGTTAGGAAGGATTGGGAAGAGAGACTGGATAAAATTCCCAAAGAAACAATGGGTGGATATATGTATGTCTCCCAAATATCCACCAAAATCTAGAAGATTTAGGATCTTTGCGTGGAAGTATTTACATAGGTATTTTTACACTCCAAGTAGATTCAAAAGAAATTTTCCCCAGGTAGACAGCAAATATTGGAGTTGTGACAGGGAAGAAAGAGGCATCTGGGAACATATGTTCTGTGTGTGGTTAGTTTCAGACTGTAAAGATTCCCTGCAGATTACTCTGTCGGAGATGCTGGGTGAGCAAATTGGAATAACTAGGGACATTATTTTTTTAAGCTATGATAGAGTGGGCATTGCCTAGACATAGTAAAGCCTTGCCGAGTCTAATTGTGGTGGTTGCCAAAAAAGCAATTACTAGAAAATGGAAATCCAAGTCTGAACCAGCTGTACTAGAAGTAGTGAATATAGTAACAGAGATAAAGCAACTGGAAATGGGATCTTTAGAAAAGGGATGTAGCCAATTGCATAGACAAAATGGGAATTGTGAGAGCAATATATACAGAATAATGTTTTGTAGAAGGAATGAGGTTTAAAAGAAGGCAAGATTTGAATGAGTTATTTAATGTTTGACTGACAATGGATAGATTATAAGCAATATGTAATGTTTTCAACTAAAAATGTCAATATGGTTTCTTTTCACTTGTATAAATGTATGATTGCTTATGTCTTAAGTGGTCATTTAATAAAGATGTTTCTAGTTTAACAAAAGGTAAGAAGGGACATCTTGGACCAAAGCAGACAGTTTCCAAGTAGTTATCTAATGCCATTACCTTTTGTTATATTTACCATAACAAAGCTATTCCAAGCAGGATCAAGCCCCACTCCACCAGGGCCTTGGCCTCTTTTGTGGCTTTTTGGAAATGGTTGGAGTATAAAGCATTCTAGAAGCTGCTACTTGGTACCCTGTGCATACTTTACAAAGCACAGTAAACTTGATTCCTTCTCCAGGTCCGACTTTGCTAGGTCCATTCTCCAAGGGCTCTTTGACTCTTCCACCTCCCAAATTTAGTAATGCAAGGTAACCTACCAGTATATAGCGAAGGCTACTGCAGCAGTGAACAAAATGATGAATATAGTACAGCTGTGTAACTGAACTTACCACTAACAGTAGATGTTCAAATGACCACTGCTGCAGTAGCTGCTCCTTCCCTCTATCCCCCATGTTCTTTGGTGCATTTTTTTATGCCAGGTTGTGTACATTTATTTATTTATTTATTTTCCTTGCATTCTCATTTTCAGGGCTCAGCCTCCCAGTCTGTTGGCAGGAAAGCTGTGAAGGGCTTGGCTTTCAAATTTGTCATTTAGTCAGCTCATCTTGACCTGCGTGACAATTTGGGTGAAAGGAAGGTGCGCTGAAGCTTTGAAAGCTGGCTGGCTGTTGTATTCTTTGAAGGACATTAATTCATATGGAATTAAATAGCCTTAGATGTATAACCCCATATAGCTATGACTCCTGCAGCAGTAATTATTTGAACATCTATTGTGGTAAGTTTACTTACATAACTACTTTATTCCTTTTTTTTTTGGATGTTGCCAAAGGCAATTACCACTAACTTTGATATATCCCAACTCCAAAAAAACTGCAACTGCCAGGATTATAGAATGCTGATATTTTTAGGCACTTATTTTTTTGAGTATGTGCAGCAGGTATTGAAGGAGGCAAGAAAACCTGCTACTAAAAAATCATATATTGGCAAAAGAAAGAGATTTACTACTTGTTTCCAAGACCAGAACCATACCCTTTTTAGGCTAGTGTTTTCTGCTATTTCATTGTACATGGGCTACTAACCTCTGGCCTGATTTACTCCTCCATCACCTGTCAGACATTTCAACATGTCCAGCTCCTGTATCCCTGTCTTCCTGTGCATTCACACATGAAACTGTTTTTGAAGGGGGATTTGTAAACCAAGTATCCTAGAAACCAAGTGGCTCACCCTTGGGATCTTAGTTTTGTCTTGGAAAAAATAATAATTATTGCTCCATTCATCAGGCTTATTTGAAATTCTTAACACGGAAAACAGTTTTGCTGATTGTTTTGACTTCTGCAAGAAGAGCAACTGTGTTGCAGGCTCTAACTGAGAGTCAGCCTTATCGTATTTTCCACAAATATTGGATTTCCTTAAGAGCTAATCCTTCATTTCTGCCTAAAGTGATGTTCAAGTTTACTTTAAGCCAAGTTATCCATATCTCTGTCTTTACAGAACCTAAGAATGAGGGAGGAAGGGATTCTGTTTTCCTTGACAAAACTAAAACTTTCAGGACCTCTGATCGAGTTTCATTTATTGTGAAAGTAAGATGAACGGACAATCTGTGTCAAAACAAATTTGTTTCCAAGTAGTTTTCTCATGGTATTAACTCTCTTTTGTACCTAACTACTACACAACAATTCCAGGCAGGGTCAAGGCTCATTCTACTAGGCCCTGGTTTAATCTGTTTTTTTTATTTTTTGGAAAAGGTTAGATTCTAGAAGTATTGTAGAAGCAAGCAACTTGGTCCTTGTGTTAAACTTAAGAAAACATTACAAACTAGTTTCCTTCTCCATGTCAAGATCAGGCTTTCCTAGAAATATTCTCCAAGAGCTGCCGGACCCTAATCCATCCTCCTCACAATCAGTTTAAGCTGTACTAGTCTACCCATATAGCAAAGGCTACTGCAACAGCAATTAATATGATGAACATAGATAGTATAGTTGCGGTTGTAAACTTACCATAACCAATATTTGAATGATCACTGCTGCAGTAGCTGGCCCATACCTCCATCCCCCTATATTTGTGTGTTTTTGGTAAAAACCTTTGTTTATTTTTCCTAGAATTTACCTTTTCAGCGCTCTTTTCTCCCTTAGTTGACATGGAAGTTTTGAAGGGCTTTGCACCCAAACCACCCTTTTTAAGATGTGCTCAATCTGGTTAATGGTTTGCGTATGTGGAAGGTGCCACTAAAGCTTTAGAAACTGGGCATTTATTATACCCTTGACAGAATATAATCTGTAGAGCTAAAGCTATTGCATTAGCGATCATTTGGATATCTACTATTGTGCTAAGTTTACCTTCACATCTGTACTTTGTTATATGGGCAAGGTTGTGACTGAAAAGGGTCCTTAGACCAGTTCACCTAATCAACTGACATATGCAAATAAGTAAATAAATATATGCTTTTAATGTTGACATAGTGTTAGTATCATACTGTGTTATAAATGACTTGTTTTATGCAAGCTGTATGTGTGCTGATCATTAGTCTGTAATGTTAAAATAGCATTTTTAGCTGCCTCTCTTACAGAATACTTTCAGGATCCAGTGTTTCAGATGGTTATGCCTGCAGAAAAAGAAATTGAAAGAATTAACAGCTGCTGTTAGACTTGCTGGTTGGCATATAGTTATAAAGCGCTGACCATGTCTGTAATGGGTGGGGTTCTTGCAGCATTCCAGGTAGTAATAGGATCTGGTCTGGGAGGGATGGAAATGGCTTGTAGATGCCAACCTGCCTGTTCTGGGGAAAAGAGTTAGCTATATCCGTGTTAGGGAAGTTTCCAGAAGTGCACTTTACAAGCACAAGGAAAAAAGAACTCAAATCAAATGAATGTTTGCTTACATTTGAGACAAGCAGTGTGAGCACAAGAAAAATTCACCTGTCTTGGGTAGAGCATAGTGAAAATTGTACATTCACTGGCCAACAGTGGGAATATTATTGAGATTGCTTAGAAAATCCCAGCGTTCACAAAGGAGGAGTGTTTGGCTAGCCAGTTTTCCCTGATTGGTCTGTGGAATGTGAAGCTCTCCAGTCTCTGCTTCTTCTCCCTCTCTTCATGTGACAGCCCTAGTTGGGTGGGGGGGGGTAAAACCAGATATTTGGGCCAAAGGGGGAGGCTCATGAGAAATTCTGGTGGTCAGAGCACCACTGGGGTCTAAATAACATGATTAGAAAAAAGCTGGTTTGTCAAGGTAATACAAATGTGCTATACCCAAGGCAGAAAACGTTCTTAAACTAGAGACAATTATTTTTTAGGAAATATTTACTGAAGAGTATTTGTCTTTAAACGTTATATGTATATGTAAATATTTAAAAGAAAATTTCTTTATGAATGAATTGTTTAATGGTAACTGTTATTCTGTTTAGACAGGTACTTTCTTTAGCAGATATGTATGGCTTAGAAGGGCTAAGAGACGTGGCTGTGTACGTTCTGAAAAGAGATTACTGCAAGTTCTTCTGTAAGGTGATTATCACTTTTGTTGTTAACTTCTTTGTGTTCTTTCCAAAATAATCAAGTAATGCTTGCTTTTGCTGTCTAAGTCATTAGTATGTTGAAATATGAACCTTTAGAATGCATTCAACTTTAACTTCTGTTCAAATGATTATACTTGAGACATATTTAGTTTGTTCATTCCCACTGCTGCAGTAGTCTTTAGTCTGTATGGATTGTTTCCCTACCTGGGAAAAAAACTGGCCAGCTTCAAAAAGCCCTAGCTCCCCCCACACCTTCATTCTGTCTGCCATTGGGTTAATCTCAAGGAGGGAAATCAGCAGTTAGAGGGGAAAACCTTCTTCAGTACTTCCTTGCTTTCTTAAGAAGCACCATTTTCTCTGGCTGCAGAGGAGCAGCAGTCAACTGAAAGTTTTGTTTCTTTCAGATAAGTCCCCAATGGAGAAGCTTTACACACACCATTTGTTTACAATTCAAGAAAAATAGTGTATATTTTATTTCTTGGCTAAAAGCAGTTTTCTAACCCTTTAAGGAGCCCAGTAATTTTTCACAATATTGAAAGTTTCCTGTTAGGGACTGGTGTCTGTTAATTGAATTAGGGCTATGTTTTGTGAGAATTTTTGATTTTTTTGCTTAGACCGGAACGTTTTACTGGGCAGAAATGCATGTGTCCAGGTAATGCTTATGCTCACTTTGTGACAAACCTACTTGCCATATTTCTTTTCTATCAGTGTATTTGTGTGTGAACAGAGTACGTGACAGAAACTTTTGTTCTGCTTGTCCTTTTTTCTTTTGAAGGGACTGGGAAAAGTGTTTTGTGTGTGAGAGAGTATGCTGCTTGTGTGACAACTTACATTCTGACTAATTTTCACCTTTATTAAATTATTACATAAAACGTAGTCCAACATAGAAAAAAGCAAATCATAGGTTCATAGGTAGGTACTAGGCTATTGGCCCTAGGGTCTATATAAGCCTAGCCAAACAGTACCCTCGCTTTTGCCACCCAAGAAAATTATTTTCCTGTGCCCCTGTCAAGCAGAGCCACAGAAGTGATCCATGTGGTGAATTTCCTATCTCCCATCCAATCATCAAGATTTTTCTTGGAGTGCTAATGAGGAGCTTTGTTTGATATAGATAGGTAGTTTGTTCCAGAGTATGGGAAGTCTCTGAGACAGGAATCTATCCCTCCAGCATGTTCTGTTTATTGTGGTGACAAGGTTTAGGTCCCTAGAGCGTGTAGCTCGGAGGGATTTGGATTTCTTTACGTAGAGCATGTCCAACATCTCTGGGTTTGACATAGCTTTGTATGTTAGGCAGAGATTGCCTCTGAGTAGGCGATATGCGACAGAGTAAAGCTGGAGTTTTTTACGTACGTTATACACCACGTGTATCATTATTATAACTATCATCAGTCCAGCAATACCAAAATTGCTGAATTCCTGCCTTCCCTTAAACTTCACTCCTTCTGAACATTATTCTGCATGTATCATTCTCACAATATCCATTTATTTCTATGTAATTTACTCATTCCCATTTCAAAAGGTCTATCCTCTAGTTATTTTCTCTTTTACAATATTCAGTATTCCAAGTACATTTGGTTTAGAGTTCAGTTTCCATTTATTAGTAATTGCTTTTTTGTTAGCCAACTGAACTAAACTTAACGGCCTTACTTTGTCTAATCGGTTCAGATCCTTGTTTCTCATTTCAAAAGAATGGTTTTACAGTAATTTTCTCACCCAATATTTCTGACAGAGTACTTTGTACGGAATTGTTAAAATCTGCCAAGTCATTGCACTCCCATACATATGTTCCCAGCTGATATTTTTTCCCCATCACACCTCCATCGTTTGCCATCTGACTGAGAAAAAATCTTTGAAGTCTACTTGGGGTATAAAATACATATGCAAACACTTTAAGCAAAAGTCCTAAACCTTCTGGATTTTATTGCATATTTGGGAGCCATGCATATGTCCTGTTATTCTTCTTTTGTACATTGCTTTGCTAGTTTAATCTTTTTTGACCTCCTCTGATTGATTCTTATAGTTTTTGTGCAATATTTTATATGCCCTACTAATTATCCTTTTTTAACAGCAGCTTCTGTTCTAGATTCAACTACAAACTCAACCAGAGCAGGTCTTTTACTTATGATTCTTCTGTCTTTTTCTCTTTACCTATACTGTGATACCAGTCCCTGGTAGGGAAGGCAGTCTGTAGCTTGCAGTCCAAATGTCGTCTTTGCATCATCCTAATCTTTTACCTTTCCCTGTCTAGTTATTTCTTTCCAATATCTTGGTTCCTTTGCCAGTTTTCTCCAGTACATTCTAGCCCCATTCTTGCCTGTTTTCTCTGCCACTGCTTGTAGTTATCCTTATTGGCAAAAATCTCCCTTCTGCATTCTTGTGTTAGCTTAATTCTTAGAATAAATAATGCTGCTTTATTAATACAAGTGATGGTTTTGTATGGTCAGCTTTATTCACTGATAGGATCTACATCTAGAATTCCACTCTCTGTATTTCTTGAATATACCCCTGATTCATTATCATTCCTTTCCACTATTATAACCTTTTGCTTGTGTTATGTACATCTGAGTCTTAACTGTGTAGCTCAAAAATATCCCTTCTAATCAGGTAATCCTAAACCACCTTGTCTCATTGGAAGGATCAGCTTATTCCACTTAACTCTTGCCCTATTCCCCTTCCGGATAAATTCCTTCATTTGTATGTTATTGTCCATAATTTTATCTGTGATAAAAATATGCCTGACTTGTAGGGACTAAAAGTATATTTGCTGCTTGTATCTTGCTATCCATATCCATAAACAAGAGCTTCCAGTTTCTCATTTTTTTAGTGTCTTTCCACATATCCTTACCTGCCATAACAGATGCCTTTTTAATCCATACACCTTAATATTCCATCTTATCTTGTCCTCATAAATGATTGTTGTTGAACCAATTTGTGTGGGGTACATAAAGGTTATAGTCTTTGTTTTATCTTTGTTAATTTTATATTCTCAGAAAACTTGAAACTGTTTCAAAATGCTTCACAACACTGAGATATCCTGCTCTGGAATTATCAGATACAAAATATCTGGAAATAAAGCCAACTTTTCTTGATTTACATACCAATTATATCCTCAATTTTTTGAGTCCCTAATTTTCTTTGCCAGTGACTCTAAACAGAACGCAACTATAGGGGAAAGAGGACAACCCTGCCTGGGTGTTGTGTGCAAACACAACTTATTAGAGAAGAACCCTCCCACTTGAATTTTTGCCTCCCATCCTTCATCTATCCTCCTAAACTTATTTTAATTGTACCAGGGAATGCAAATGCATCCATTGCCTTACTCATAAAATCTCAGCTTACTCTGTTGACTGCTTTGACTGCATCAAGACCAACTAACACTGGTATTTTCTTACATTCTGCTTCTCTCTTTGTCATCATTGTTCTATTGATGTTTGGCTTCCCTTCACAAAACCACATTGATCCATGACTATCAATTTTGGCAACATCTTTGCCATTCTTTTAGCTAGTATAGACAGAAGCACTTTATAATCGGGTATAAAATTTAAATGGGTTTATATGAAGCTGGCTTTAATGGGTCTTTACTTTCCTTTGGTAATAGAACCACCATAGCTTTCTTCCAAGATGTTGGTGCTTCCCCTCTTTTTATAGTACTGTTAAAATCTCCCAGATCGTTGTCACTTTCTTCTATCAACTTTCAGACTTACACAAGAATGCTTCTGTTCCCAGAGATGTTCCTGTAGATTGATTATACATCACAGTTTTATCTCATCTTCTCCTATCTTAACTGTTGGGTGTTGAGCCTCATCTACGTCCAACTTTGGCATAATTGTCTTCTAAATATTTCCTGTTTGTGTTCTTTATTTCCACATTTCTCAGTTTTATATGCATTTTTATGCAAATTCAGAAGAATCACTAGTACATCTACAGAATGTTTTTTTTTTTTTGTAGGCTACCGAAGTTTGGCAAAAAATTTTTAAATCTTTTCTATTTTCTGTTGCCTAAGGCATCTTGCTAAGCTTTTCTTTGTGTCTGTAGTAGATGTTCTTCGTGTTTCACTGTTGCAGTCATTACACTTGGGTTATCCTGCTGGTAGGCTACCCTCAGTCAGCCAGAATTCCAAAGTCTAGGTCTGGCATCGGTTGCTGCCGCCTCTTCCCTGACGTCAGAGTGCCAGGGGTATAAAAGATGCAGCCAACGCCATTTTCTTCAGTCTTTCTTGCCACGCAGTGCCCAAAGCAGAAGCAGTTCGCAAGTGCCGGTCAGCCGACTCCTGAGATTTTCGTGTTCGAATTTCAGATCCGAAGTCTTCATTAAACGCTAAGTACCCCGTTGGGGAAAACTTTTTTCTTGCTCCAGACCGATGTCAGAAAAAGTTAATAATTGTATTTCTTGGGGGAAGCAAATACCTCATAAGGACTTTCATTTTTACTGTATTCCTCACCTAGGCCCTGACCACAATGTTGCTAGTTGTCGGTTTTGTGCTAGATTTAACCAACGCACTATTAAGCGTCGGTACGATTTTGCTGTTTTGGTAGAAGATTTAATTACACAGTGCCGTCGGATAGCCATCCGACTACCAGAATTCACAAGAAACGCAAAGAAAAGGACAGGCATCCGAGGTCTTCCTGTAAGCCAGTCGCCAGTTCGCTGGTTCTCAGTGAGGCACTTTCGCAGCCCCTGACTCCAGCTACTTTGGACACGCAGGCCGCTACAGACTCCCAGGTGGAGTCGCCTAGGCTGCTGGAAGCTCAAGGTATTGGACCTTCGGAGACTATTCCCTCAGATGGGTCCGGAGTCACTGAGGCATCAGCTTCTGAGGGTGTTTTCAGACCTACTCAATTATACATTAAAGCGACTCCAGCTACAAAGGCAAAGGCTAAAGCACCTTTAAACTCAAAGAAACAAGCACAGCAGCCTCATGGTCAGGCCTCCATGCCCAAAAAACAGATGCTCAAAATGGCTGAAGACTTAATTACTTTGATCAGGGGGTTCTCATCCCCCTCCTGATAAGAGGCCTAGGCAAGCGACAGAATATGAATCTTCAGATCAGGTTTCCATTTCATCTGATTCCTCTTCTGATCAGGAATATTCTCTTCCTCCCTATGAGGATTCTGATGCTGAAGAATCTATCCCTTCAGCCTCTCCTCCTGAGGATTACTCTTTTGGGGAAACCTTGCATACCATGAGGGAACATTTCCACTGGGAGAGCCAAGATTATTCAGAATCTAAGAAAAGGCTCAGAGACTTTCTTTTACTCCCACAACACAGGCCCCTAGCTATTCCACCTGTGTTAGACATTGTAGATGATGTATTTTCAGAGTCCAGTCTGACCCCTGACTCCTTACCTCCAGCTCCTGTTAAGCTGGACAGGTACTACAGGGTTCCTGACTCATAAATTCCTTTTTAAAAACCCTGCTGCTGACCCAGAAACTCTCTCTCAGGGTCCCAAAGGGGTCAAGTCATCCACTGCAAAAAACCCTACCCCCTCTGACAGGGATTCTAGGGCATTGGACAGATGGGGGAAGAAGATTTACACCTCTGCTACCTTGGCTATAAGGGCTTTAAATTGTCAGTTTCATATGCTCAAATCTCAGCAATATATTATGTCACTGCTTAAACAGAAAATGTTGATAAATTCTGAATGTGCGGAAAACAAAGAAATGCAGGATTTATTGAATGCAGCTGAGCAAGTTGGAAAGCATACTTTGCAATGTGGTTTTGATTCTTTGGAGGCCTCCTGCAGGGCCGTTGTTACGGATTCTATTATCAGGAGGCATGCTTGGTTAAAGGAACAAAATCTGCCTGACCATGTCAAAGCAAAATTATTAGATGCTCCATTACAGCATGATACCTTGTTTGGTGTTAAAGCAGGAGGAGGTTTTAAAGAAAATGGAAGACAAAGCTAAATCTATGCAAACGGTTAAGGATTTCTTACAGGTACAGCCTCCAAGATTTAGCAGACACTGGCCTACAAAGAATTGGTCCTTTCCAGTGTCGGACAGACCACAAAGGGGCAGATACAGATGCCCAAGAGGCAGATCCCAGCCCCAAGGTTCGTACCGATCTAAACAATGGGGTGCTTCTACCTCCAAAAGTGGAGTAGATAAAGCACAGCAATGCAGGAAACAGTCCCAATGACTTCCCCCTGCCTGCACCAAGCACTTATCTTCTGGCAGCACCTTTAGGGGGAAAACTAGCACTTTTTTCTCAAAATTGGCACACAATAACCCAGGACAAATGGGTCCTAGACATAGTGTCACAAGGCTATAAGTTTCACTTCCATACCCTGCCAAGGGCAAACGGTTGGCCAGACCTGCCAAAACATCAATGGGCAGAGGCACAAAAACAGGTATCATCCCTCATGGACATGAGGGCCATTCAACAAGTACCAGAGCAAGAGCAGGGACAAGGATTTTATTCAAGACTGTTCTTGGTACCAAGAAAGGACAAGACCTGGAGACCAATACTGGACCTATCTATTCTAAACACATATCTAGATATACCAAAAGTCAATATGTTGACTCTACAGCAGCTTCTGCCCATGCTGGGCAAGAAGACTTGGCTTGTGACTTTAGAACTAAAAGAGGCATACCTGTGTCCCAATCAGACAAACATGCAGCAGCTTCTGCCCATGCTGGGCAAGAAGACTTGGCTTGTGACTTTAGAACTAAAAGAGGCATACCTGTATGTCCCAGTCAGACAAACATGCAGAAGATACCTCATATTCAAAGCTGGCTCAATGCACTACCAATTCTCTGCACTGCCCTTTGGCTTATCTACTGCACCCAGGGTCTTCACAAAGTGCCTGGCACCAGCAATTGCATTCTGCAGACAAAGAGGAATACAAATAAATCCTTACTTGGACAGCTGCCTCATTCAAGCAGAGAACAAGGACATTCTACTACAGCATCTGGCATTTGTAATGAGATTTCTAACAGGCCTAGGGTACACAGTAATTGAAAAGAAATCAAAACTAGTACCCTCTCAAGAGATAATATTCCTGGGTGCAAGCTTAAATACAACTGCCCAGATGGCTTAATTCAAGCCAGACAAACAAAGGCAACTGATTGCATATTTCACACTGTTGGCAACAAAGGCCCAGTTATCTGCAAGAAAAATTCTGCAGGCTTTGGGCTTCATGGCATCCTGCATTCTACTAATTCCATATGCGAGACTGCATATGAGGAAACTTCAGTGGTACCTAAAAAGTGTTTGGGCTCAACATTGCCACAGCTTGGAAACAATAATTACCCTCATTCCCTGCCTGCAACAGGAGTTTTGATGGTGGGCGAAGGCTTGTCACCAGAACAAGGGACAGCCATTCACTTTACCCCACAGCCAGCAGACATTAACAATGGATGCATCAGATTATGCCTGGGGGGCCCACATGGCAGGAAGATGTATTCAAGGCACATGGTCCGCAAACCAAATGCATCTACATATCAATCAAAAAGAGATGCTAGCTGTTCAGAATGCCCTCTCAGCCTTCAAGGACCTACTTCATCCGGGACAACTACTGATAAAGACAGACACCACGGTCATGTGGTATATAAACAAGCAGGGAGGCACTCATTCTTACCCCCTTTGCAGACTAGCCATGACTTTGTGGGACACAGCATTGACTTACCAAGTACATCTGCAGGCACAATTCCTGCCAGGAAAGATAAATACTCTGGCAGACAAACTAAGCAGAAACCTCATGGATCCCCACGAGTGGAAATTGGATCCACAAGTCTTCAGCATGATAACAAGGAAATAGGGATGCCCGGATATAGATCTGTTTGCCTCTTCTCACAACTACCAACTAAAAAGATTCTGCACAAGGACTTATCACAGACAAGCATGGAAAGTGGACGCCCTATCTTTCAGCTGGAAAAGCTTAGCAGTATATGCCTTTCCTCCACTGCCTCTCCTCCCCAAGGTACTCCTAAAGGTCAGACAAGAGAAGCCAAAGATGATACTGATTGCCCCAGACTGGCCCCGCCAGTACTGGTATGCAATCCTAAGGAACTTGTCTCAATGTCCGGCTTGGACCTTACCTCAAATACCTCATCTACTGTCCCAACAAAACAATCAGATCCTGCACAGTCAACTCAAGACCTTAAATCTGGCAGCATGGCGGATAATGTAGTCATACAAAACGCACCTCTCACTAAAGCTGTGATGGATGTCATTTTGGAGGCCATAAGGCCTAGTACCAAAAAATCTTACGCGGGAAAATGGAAGAGATTCTGTGCCTGGAACCAGGCACAAGGAATTGACACAGCTGTACCAAATATTCCTCAGATTTTGCAATACTTAACTGAAATGCTGGACAAAGGCCTATCCTTTTCATCAATTAAAATTCATGCCTCTGCCATTTCGGCTCATTACAATACAGAGCCACCAATCTTTTCACATCCTTTGTTAAGGCAGCACCTCAGAGGAGCCAAAAACTTAAGGCCTCCAAGGAGATCACCAATACCTGCACAGGACCTCAATTATGTCTTGGAAAAACTCACCCTGCCTCCTTTTGAGCCAGCCGCTACAGCTGATATAAAGTTTTTATCTTGGAAAACAGCTCTGCTCCTAGCAATACCCTCGGCAAGACGAGTCTTAGAGCTACAGGCACTCATGGCTATGGAACCTTTTATCATTTTCTATCCAGACAAGGTTTCTCTGAGGACAAACCCGACATTTATGCCTAAGGTAGTGTCCAGTGTGGCCCTTAACCAAACTATTCATCTGCCTACTTTTTATCCAAACCAACAGAATAAGGAGGAAGAGAATTCTGCATTCTTTGGATATACACAGACAGCTATGCTTCTACTTGAACAGAACCAAAGCTTTCAGAAAGACAGAGCAACTACTAGTGGCATATGCTGCAAGATAACAAGGAAAGGCTATCTCAAAGCAGACTATTTCAAAGTGGATAGGCCACTGCATTCGTTTCTGCTATTCACAACATGGCAAGCCAGTGCCTAAGGGCATTGGGCCACATTCAACCAGAGCAGCAGCCTTCCTCAGGGGAGTACCAACCAAAGACATTTTTGAGGCTGCTACCTGGAGTTCAGTGCACATCTTTACAAAGCACTATCATTTACCACTCTACTCTAAATCCAGGGCAGGCTTTCCCACTGCAGTCCTGCAGGGCCTCATAGCCACTCCTAATGCTATTTAGCTCCAGCCTCCCAACCATAGCTTTGGGATTCAACCCAAGTTTAATGACTGCAACAGTGAAACACGAAGAACCTAGTACAGTTGTGTACACTTACCATAAATATAGATGTTCAAGTGTATTCACTGTTGCAGTCCAGGTTACCCTCCCACCATCCCCCTTATCTTTGCTGGATCTTATCTACACTTCTCTAATCTATACAACCTATGTGGTGTATTTGCTTGTAGATGAAGGTATAATATATTTTGGTGCATGCATGTTTTATTGGCATATTTTTAGCCTACCCTTTTGGGGCACCTGACATCTGGGGCAAGAAAAACTGAAGAAAATGGCGTCGGCTGCATCTTTTATACCCCTGGCGCTCTGACATCAGGGAAGAGGTGACAGCAACCGATGCCGGACCTAGACTTTGGAATTCAGGCCGACTGAGGGTAACCTGCCAGCAGGATAACCCAAGTGTAATGACTGCAACAGTGAATACACTCGAACATCTACATTTATGGTAAGTGTAAACAACTGTACTTTAGTTACTTAAGAGCAATCTTTCTAAATTTTTGCATATTATTCAAATACTCCCTTATTTTCTTTTTAGCACTCTGCAGTTTCACCCCTTCTTACTCTGCACGATTCCCCGCATTCTGAAGCACCTTTGTCATCCTCTGTAAATAATTCCTATTACCTTTTAACCATATTGCTTTCTCTCTTATTTCTACTCTGTTTTAAACTCTGTTTTCATTTTATCCCACTAACTAGCTATCAGTTCTGCAGAAATTTTTATCTTCCCTTATAACTCTTGATTCATTTCTACTACCCATTCCTTAAATTCATCTCCTTAACAAGTAGGTTTGGAGGCACCATTGTTTAATTTTTACTTCATTACCCCGCATATTTATCTTAGTTTTTATTGGTTCATGATCTGAAATAGTTACTGGATGTGTAGTGAGGCTTTCAGTTAAATGCACATGTTCCTGTGAAATATAAGTTCTATCCAGTCTAGCATTGTTCCTTAGGAGGTAATATGTAAATTCTGTCAGAGTTCCTGCTACTGAATTCACATCTTCCATACCAAATGTTTTCATAGATTTCTTAAGACCTCTACCCTCTTTTGTTATATTTTCCCTTTGAGGTCCCCCTGTTATATCCTCACTATTGTAAATCAATTTCCAGTCCCCACTTATAGGTAATATTCTCTGCTGAAAGCTGGTTATTTCTCTAAAATATTTCTTATGGTCCATAATAGCAGTTTCTGATGGATTGTAAATGCATGCATGCTTGCCAATAGCCCCCTTACTATTACAAAACTACAGTTTTTTGTCTTTTTTTATCCTCTTTTTATCAGTGTTGTGCCCCTGTAGCAATCAGTATTCCTCCTTTCTCATCCCTAATATTTCACTAAATATCCATCCTGAAATCTTTTTTGTCAAATTCCCATACTCATTTCTTAAAAAATGTATCATTCTCAGCATTGTTCTTTGCACTCTACATTTCTTAATATAATTACCTTTTCCTTTTATTTATAGTTGTAAGACTATTTATGTTCCATGATAATATGGGTAGCATATCCATTTATGATAAAAAGCTATTGTTTCCACCTGTTATACATGACAGTTTTTTGAATGCGTATTTCCAGTGTTTGTCTTGCATGTGCACACTAATGATTTAGCAAGCTGGTCTTTTATACACCTGTTTCTCATCTCCATTTTAACCTGAGTCACATTTTCAAGGCTTTTTATTTTAAGGAAACCCTCAAAAAAACAATCTGAAGACTACTTCAGAACTCCCCCACCATCCTTATTAACGTAGAACAAACACACAAAACATTATAGATCTTCAAAAAATGAACTTTAACGCTCCAGGTAGGAAAATGTGTCCAAAATTGACAGCTTTACTCATAAGCATTGCCTAATCTAAAATTAAGGTTGCCCTTGTTAAAGTGTATGTTATAGTCTGTGTTTCCACACACACACTGATTTCCATCTGTTCTTTTCTTGTCTCTTTTCATCTCCCAGATGTGAAAAACCACTTGTATGCTTTCAGAAGGCATTAACTTTTAGCCCTAAAAATGTATATTGAGTATCTTTAAATGAAACTAAATTGTACTGTGTTATATGAAGTGTATTAAAGTATTAAGGCTGCCAGTGTGGCTGCTATCCCTACTTTCCATAATTTCAAACTATTTTTCATTGAAATGATTTCCGTTGTACCTTTAAATTTTTAAATTTTCCTCCGCAAAGAAGCTCAGAACTCTCAAGGTTAATTGCTTATACCTGCAGACACCTCAACTCCATGTAAAATCAGTTATCCATTGGAAAAAAAAACAGCTAGCCCTTCTGCAGAGGCATTAACAAGTCTTAAGTCAGTTTTACTCAAATAAGAATGTACAAATGCCTTCAGATGCAGATGTATTGACCCCCAATGAGAAACTAAGAACATTTGCTAATGAAGAAAAATGTAATATCTTATTTTTCAAGCTTACTTTCTTACAAAACCACTTGTTTGCAGCTTAAGCCAAGGGTATTATTCTAGGCATCCACCATTGTAAAAAGAAAAGTTATTTTAATTTTGTATATAATATAGTCAGTGTAGTTTTATACCTTGCCCCAGCATCCCAAGATCACAGCATATTAATTTATACATGCTTTTTTCCAGCTTTTTTTTCTCTTGTTATGCTGCAAAGCCTATGTTTCTTAAAACAAAAAAAAAATTTGTTTACTTTAATCTTGCAGTCAGTGAAAACAGCCTGCCCACATTTAAAATACGCCTGACCACACACTATAAAAAACTGCTTTGCTACATAACATTCAGTTTATATCATGAAATATTTTATATAAGTACTAATAAAATGTTTACCTGCAGTTACTCTTTTTTTCCTTTTAGTGTCCTTGTAAACATTTGTGACACAATGTGGGGTATATGCAGTACATTTCACCCACATGTTTAACAAAGTCAACAAAAGACCAATCTTTCTCAGTCCCTTCTTCTTACAGAGCCATATTTTACAAATATGATTGATGCTTTATAGTATCCCCTTTATTCACTAACTTCAGTGTTGCTGGTCGTCGTCTTATTCATCTCCATCTTACAACACCAGACTCTGGTTAAGTCCAGGGTACTCCTGATTCTTCTAGTCAACTCTTGTACTTTTTTCTGTGCCTCAAGCATTGTCCTTTGGAACACTGGAAATGGTTTCACTGTCTAAGTCTCTCTATAAACCTAATTGATTTGCTTGATTAACCTCAAGGATGCTTACTACCATATAAAGCTGGACAGGGCATCCAGAAGTCATTTACGCTTCCGGCTGGGAGCCAGTCATTTTCAGTTTCGAGCCCTGCCCTTTCGTCTCACCACAGCCCCCAGGGTGTTCACCAAATGTATGGCAGTGGTGACTGCTCACTTGAGACGTCAGGGATTCCAAGTGTTTCCGTAACTAGACGACTGGATCTTGTCTGCCACCACCAGGCATCTACTACCACAGACCAGGGATGACGCCATTGTGCTTTGTCAACAATAGGGTATCACACTAAACTGGGAAAAGTCTGCCTTGTTGCCCTCGCAGCGTGTCACCTTTATAAGCGCCGAGTTAGACGCGTGCTCATGTGGGCTTTCTTACCACAAGAAAGAATTCAGGTTTTGCAACAATGGGTCTACACGTTGCTTCCATTGAAAAAGGTAAAGGCAAAAATGGTTCTCAAATTGTTAGGGACAATGGCTGCCACAATTATGCTAGTCCCTCTTGCAAGACTACACATGAGGCTCCTTCACTGTCTGCTCTTTGCTCAGTGGTCCCTACAACACCTTCCGCTTTCCCATCTTATTATGATTACAGACAAGTGCAAGCAGGATCTACGCTGGTGGCTTCAGACCAGCAATCTCAATATGGACAAGCCCTTCGTTCCACCTCCTTCAGTTGCCATGGTGACCACGGATGCCTCCCAAATTGGGTGGGGGGGGCATTATCTCGGCAGGACAGTCCAAGGCACATGGCAAGAGCATGAGATACATTTGCATATCTATGTCTTGGAGATGAGAGCAGTGCTATTAGCATTGCAAGCACTCCAGAGCTTTCTTCCTCTCGGGATGATTGCAATCCACTCGGACAACATGTTGGTGGTATGGTATCTGAGCAAACAGAGGGGAACCAAGTCGTATCCCCTTTGCAATGAGGCTATTCGAGTGTGGCAGTGGGCAGTGTCTCCTCAACGCTTTCTTGTGGCAACGCACATTCTGGGGAGGTCCAACATGATTGCCGACAGGTTGAGCAGAGCTATTCTGATGCCTCACGAGTGGTCCCTGAACAAGCAGGTTGCAGAGCAGATTTTCTGCAGATGGGGTCAGCCTTGCTGCAATCTATTTGCCGGTCCCCTCAATACCAAGTGCAGCAGCTACTTCACCCTCATCCCCCCTTAGGGGGAGACACCCAGGGACTCTCTAGTTCACGATTGGCCATCCGGTCTACTTTACACCTTCCCACCTGTTCTTCTGATAGCAAAGGTTATTCAGAAAGCACAATTCTTGGGAAGCAGAATGATTCTGATTGCTCCACACTGGCCTCATCAAATTTAGTTCCCCTTTCTCCATCCCTATCTCATGGACGACCCCTGGATTCTGGACCCACAGCCAGACCTATTGACTCATATGTCAGGGCAGTTCCATCCCTCTCTTCAGACCCTCCGGTTGACAGCTTGGCTACTCCAGTTCCATCACTAGTCAGGCTTCATCTTTTTCCTCCGGAAGTAGTTCATATTCTGTCTTTTTCCCATAAGCCTTCGACTAGGAAGATTTATTCCAGTAAATGGAAAAGATTCTCCATCTGGGCTCATGAAAGGCAGATTGATCCTTACACTGCACCAATTTCATCAGTTCTGGAATATCTCTCCATGCTTTTCAGTCATGGTCAGCTGCCACAACCATTAAAGTTCAGTTAGCAGCTATCTCCACATTTCATGTCGCTAATGAATCCAGTCTGATGGCACATAGACTTTGTAAGGCATTTTTAAAGGGCACTATGATGCTTCGGCCCCCAGTCTTTGAGCCTGTAATGCCATGGGACCTCAATTTTGTGCTACAGTGTCTCACTTTGTCTCCCTTTGAGCCTGCAGCTACTTGTGACTTGAAATATTTGTCACAGAAGACAATCTTTTTGGTAGCCATCACTTCAGTTAGGCAAGTCTCTGAGCTCCAAGCTTTGTCAGTTAGACCTCCTTACTTGGTATTTCACAAGGATAGGGTTTCCCTCAGACCAAATACTTCCTTTATGCCAAAGGTTGCTTCAGTTATTAACCTCAACCAGACTATTGAGCTGCCTGTGTTTTTCCCAGAATTTTCTAAGGCAGAATTCAAATTCCACCCGCTGGATGTTCATCGACAGTTGCGTTTCTATTTACATAGAACGAAGGATCTTAGGAAATCAGATCCGCTATTTGTCTCATTTTCAGACAATAGACTTGGGTCTCCTGTCTCTAAAGTAACCTTATCCAGCTGGATCTCTAGTTGTATTTCCTTCACTTATGCCTCAAGCGGTAAGGAATTACCTTTTAAGGTGAAGGCTCATTCTACACGATCAAGGTTTACTTCTACGGCATTTCAGGCCAAGATGTCTATGGATATTTGTTCTGCGGCTACATGGGCATCTCCTCACACCTTTATCAGTCACTACAAATTGGATTTGATATCCAGAGGCAGATCTTCCTTTGGTTCCACTGTGCTCAGGAATATTTTCCACTGAGCCACCCAAGGTTCAGGTGCTGGGGACGCTATCCAACGGGTAAGAATGTAGGTGAGATTGGACTACATAACATCAAGAAGTTATGTACTCACCATAACGTTCGATGTATTTAGTCCATCTCGCCTCACATTCTTACTTACCTTCCTGCCTTCCCCCTCCTGGGGGGCCTAGAGGTTAGTTTTGGTTTCACTACTCCTTTTGTTGTTGGGCTGATTCTTCCTGTCTATGTGTTGTGTGTGTGGGATGTGATTGCTTGAGCTTGCAGCAAACAAGATTTGGGGAAAGGGAGCAGTGCAGCATAGGATACCTCTTAGTCATGAGCCAATTGAAGACTTCAAGCTAGAGTATGGCCGAGTCGGAGCCGAGGTTTGGCTCCGAACCCACGGGTAAGAATGTGAGGCGCGATGGGCTACATACATCGAATGTTATGGTGAGTACATAACTTCTTGTTCTGAAATCCTACTTACATACAGACACAGGCAGAGATCTGGTGAGCTGGATGTTCTCAAGACAAATAAATGCTCTAATGTTCTTATTCTTTCTGTTCTTAAATTGATAACACAGTACCACTGATTCATTTCAGATTACATAATTTTGTTCTGGTTCCCAGGCTAACAGAGTCTCAGAGGTTAATAGCCCTTGATCTTGCAGCTGGACAAGAAGCCAGAACAATAAAAGAATTTATACATACAAATTCTAGCAATTAACTCTGGTCTGAAGACAATAGCCAGAATTCCTTCATCCAGACATATTGGCTCCAAGTTTTGACATCAAAGAATTGATTTACTAGCTTTGTTATAGCAGAGTGCACTGTTGTCACATTTTTGCAGTTCCACATTTAACACAATTTTTTCCCATTTAAGAGAACAAGCCTGTGGCTTATATTAATATTTACAAATGACAGAATTATCTAGAAAAGTCTATCTGTCTAGGCTGGCAGCCTTCACCTTTCTTCACAACCACTCCCACCAATCCCCTACCTTCGAACACTCCGTAAGAGGGAGTGGTTAAGGGATGCTACTTCTTGATATTGAGCTCCAGGTATAGTCTGTTGTCTATATGACTGCAAATATTTCTTTCTGCTGTTATCAGCAAACAAGATCTGAGGTACTTGGGGTTGGTGCGTTATTGGTAAGGGAGAAGTTCGAGAGTTTTTTGGTTGCCACAAGCTTTTACAACGACCGAGTTGGATCCGAGGGATTGGATCCTAGCCCAAAGGTTGAGGAAGAATGAAAATGGCCAACACAGATGAAACGTTATGGTGAGCACATAACTTCTTTTTAAGCCGTCAGTCTCCCATTTTTGTACCTGTAAGCTAAAAAGCTAGCAGAAAGGATTCCACATGATCTGGATGTGCATACGCAGCTCAGATATTATCTTGAAAGAAAAGAGCCCTTCAGCAAAGATGATCAGATACTCATTTCTTATCAAGGGACAACAAACAGGGCACCCTGTATCTAAACAAAGAATTTCCTGGTGGTCGTCCTCAGTATTGCTTTTTGTTATTCCCATCTTGGCAAAACTATTCCAGACAGTATCAAAGCACATTCAACTATGTATATTGAAAAGGAGTAGACTCTAAGTATTCTAGAGGTAGCACTATGATCCTGTATAAATACTTTTACAAAACATTAGAAACAGGATTCCTTTTCAAGGTTCAGGCCTTGCTTTGCAAGGGCTGTTCTCCAGGAGCTCCTGCATCTGTATCCTTCCTTTTTTCTAGGTTGGATAGGCTTTGGTAATCCAAACAATTTAGCCTAAAGGTTACTTCAGCAGTGCGAACGATGTTCATAGTACAGTTGTATAAGTTGCACTTGCCCATATCAGTAGATGTCCAAATTCCTCACTGCTGCAGTAGCCACCCCCACCCAATTCCCCTAGTTTTGTATATAGTTGTAGATGGGATTTACAGTAGGGTTTTGTTTGTTTCTGCTTTGTTTCCTTGTTAGTTTGTGTTTGAGTTGGGATTGCTAGGCTGTTCTCTTTTTCTATAAGCAAGAAAGTCCCGAAGAAATCTTCACTCTGACTTCTGATTTCTCCTGCTTGAGATTAGTCAATCAGCAGCCAGAATGAATGTGTGGTGGGGGTGGGGCAGAGCTTTTTGAAGCTGGGCTGATTGTGGTTTCCTAGGCAGTGAAACAACCCATATAGCCTAAAGGCTGCTGCAGGAGTAATAATATTGAATGTCTACTGATATCCATCATACTAATCATTGCTGCAGTAGCCTAAGCTATTTGGGTTATTTCTTGCATAGGATATAACAGCTGGTCAGTTTTCAAAGCTTCAGGGCAGCTTCCACGTAACCATACTGTTAAATATCTTGAACTGAGATGACAAAAAGACAGGTTTGGGCAGCAAGCCTTCCAGAGTTTTCCTCTGCTGAAAAGAACGTAACTCTGCTGGCTTTCAAGTTTCAATCATTGCCTTGTACTGTCCGATTTCTGGGCAGATGCGTTCCCCTTTGGGGAAAAAAACTTCCTTATAGTTTCTGTTGCTTGAACTTTACAGCATAAGAAGATATTTTAAGCTAGGAATATGCATTTTTGACTGTGATGAAATGTTACCGTACTTTTGAATGGGGGCTCACTTTTATTTGACAGTTTAAAAGTTATTTGCCTCAGAAGCAGGTGGGGTGAGTCCGTGGCCAAAGCTGGTTCCTCAAACCACTTATCTTTTCCCCAGGTACCTCTGGTGTTGCCAGTTCAGGTACTATGCAATGAGGATTAGCTACGTCTTCTGCAGATGTTCAGGCCCTCTCAGTGAGCAAGGAAGAGCCACTCTTGTTGGTCCTAAGAAACGACACAGGAAAGCTGCCCCTGCTTAGCCAGAATGTTGTTCCCATCCCTTGGAAAGCTGCTGCTGCCATTACTAATCCTATTTGTCCCAACTCTTCTGTCAAAAAAAACAGAAAACTGAACTTTTATCTTCTGCACCACTGGACAGGAGTTGTTTTAAGTTTGACTCAGGGTTTAGAACAGACTGTTGACTCTTCTTATCTGGAGGTTTATGGTAAAAGAAAATTGGATCCCTCTTCTCAGATATTCAAGAAATTGAATCTGGAGAGGAATGTTATCAGACAAATGCAGTTTTTTCCTCCTCAGGTTTCAGAATCACCCTGTGAAGAATTCTCTTTCTCTGAGACTATTTACATAATGTGCCAGTGTTTTCAGTGAGAGAACACTGAGGTTTCTCAGTCCCTCAGCAAATACTGTGGGCTGTTAAAACTGGAATTCTCAGAATCCATGCTCTCAATGCTGCCAGCATTGGAGGATATGTTTGTCATAGCCTATGGTTTCCCTGGCAGCCAGCCTGCTGCACCTAAGAAATCAGACAAAATGTACAAATTTATGTTTTTCGATTTTCTGTACACATTTCCCATACCTGACCTGGTAGTTACAGCTTTCGTTAATCGAGTTGCTACCAGGCATTTTATTTCTAATCCATCCCCTTAAGACAGTGATGGTAAAACAGTTGAAAAGTTCACAGAAAAAAAGTGTATGCTTCTGTAACTTATATTTGTAGTGTTTTGAATTGTCAGGCTCCTATGTTTTTTATTCTGAATATATGACAAGAGCAGTAAAATGCAGGACTTTCCAAGGTGGCTGCGTACTGATCAACAACGTAACGTCAGCTCTCCTATTTGAAACTGAAAGAGAAGGATCAGGAACTCTATCACTTTTAGTAAATTCAGTTACTTTGTACCAAGTACACTGCCTGCATGCCAGCAAAGAAGAAACTAAGAGTGCCTGAAAGAAAATCAAGTAGAAAAGATGATGAGGAAACATTGGGAAGATTCATGCAGTTGTTCAAAAAAAAATGAGTTCAATCTCCAGCTTTGGTATAAGACATGGCTTCCAGTAATCTAGAGGGAAAAATAAGTCAAATGTGCTCAAAGCAGATTAAAATAAATGGAACACTGAAGGTATATATCCACTGAAATAATAAATGGCTGGGAAAATGGAAGAAGATTTAAACAGATATTCAGATGAGATGATAAAACTGCAAAAATCCAAGGCCGAAATGAAGAACAGGCTGGCTGAATATGGACTGCTCAAGAAGAGATGTTTCAAAAATGGTGGAATTAGAGGACAGAGCACAGGGAAAATAAAATGAACAGACTATATTAATTTTATGAAGACACAAATAAGAAACTGGACTAGTATTCCACAACAGGAATTGATAATTGAAAGGTTGCACTGTGTTTATACTCCAAATCTGACTATGGGAAGACAGCCAAGACCTGTATTATTAAAGATGCAAACCTACCAGAAGAAAGAGTTGATGCTGACAAAACTGGCAAAAGGGCAAAGTACTAAAAGTTGGAGACAGTAGATTCTGTAAAGTGATTATTCACCGTATACCAGTCGGAAGAGAAACAAATCAGGCAGGTGTGAGATTCAAACTGCTGTATCCAGCTGTCTTAAGAATATTTTTTCCTGGAGGATCAGTCATTATAGATGCAGAAGAGGCTAAGGAGGTAATACACAAGTTTGTCCAACAGTGAGCCAGGAAGCAGAAGGGGACTCTTGCATTTTATTCCCTTGATAATAAAATATATGGAGAGGCTTTGCCAGTGAAACCTTTTCCACTGTTCCAAGGGAAAATTCCTGAGAGAGAGAGAAATGCACAGGAGTTAGCTATGAGAACCGGGAGTACCTTGGAGTTTTGCTTTTGCATAGATGAATGTATGGATTAAGACCCTTAGCATGTTTCAGGTTGTCTTTAGAAGCCTGTGTCATGCTGTCAGCCCCGATATCTAGAATTTTGTAAATAATTCTGTCATTTGTGAATATTGATATGATTTATACAGAACTTTGTGTATATTAAACTATTGGTACAGAAGTGTGTGTTGAACATGGTTTGTACAGTACTGAGCTTCACGGATGTGTCCACAGTATACCCTGCTGGAAAAGAACAGAAATGTATATAAACTATATACCTGTGTAAATGTATGTTTTAATAGTAGAAACTAGAACACACAGAGTTAACTTGCAAAACTTCAAGAAAATAAGCTGAAATTACATTATTTTATGATTGTGTTATAAAAGTTGGTTTCAATGCAGCAGAGAGACATGATGTCCAGAACTAGGGTGCCTTCTACATTGTTTTGTGCTTTATTGTTTTCAGATTCCAAGATCTGCAGAGATCTGAGAGATATGTATTTCTCACACATAGATGGTAAATTCTGTTAAGTTTCTATTTAGCCTGAGAACTGAAGTCAGGTGACAGAGTGATGCCACCCAGTCTAACCCAGCAGTAAAATGAAATATTAATTTAGGAACTGTCTGAGAGAGAGACTGTGCATTTTGTATTTTGTCTTGGACCTAGCAAGAACATCCACGCATCAAGTACATCTGCATTTGCCTTGCTAATACAAAGTAACTAGGGGACAGTAATCTCTTTTAGATATAGATAGGAATATAAAAACCACACTGAACAACGGGAGAAACGGTCACCATCCACTTTTACTGTTTTCCTAGTACTTCGGCATCAAGCCTTCCAGGGAACCCTGGAAGACTTGATGCCGAAGTACTAGGAACACAGTAAAAGTGGATGGTGACAGTTTCTCCAGTTGTTCAGTGTGTTTTTTTTTGTCCTTGGTGAGTTGTTTTGTGGAGTGGTGTTTATAGATTGGAATATAGTAAAGTTTAGATGTTTTCTGTATTTATTTGAGACTGTCCTGCAATGTTGTTTTAAAATATTTCCTGTGATTTTTTAACTCTGAAGTTACTGTGTTGATGTACTAAGTATTATCTTGTTCTTTTGTTATTTATTATTAAATATTTTTAAACCTATCTTTGTGGCTGATATTTGTGACATATATTTAAGCTCTGAGAGTACTTGCATATGTATTTGGTGACACTGTACATGCCACTCCAATAGTCTGGTGCTTGGTCAAGACTACCATTTGGATTAATAGTAACATTACACAGTAGGATAGGACACCCTTTGTTAAGGGCCCTAGAGTAGCTGATAAAGAGCTGGCTGGATGCAGCTGAAACTACCTTATAGTCTGGGCAGAAGGGGGCATGTGCCACCATTTCCTAGGATTGTGTGTGTGTGTGTTTGTATATAAATTAAATCTGAAAGTGTGTGTGTGTGTCATCTACTTGGGCAGGGACACGAAGCACTGCTTGGACACAAAGAGGGTGCTGGAAGCCTTAGCTTGGCCACTCGGCTGAGGTCTTAACCCGATAGCTGTGCCAGTGGGGAGTCTTATTGGGAATCTGGAGAAAGAGGGAGAAACCAGCCCCAGACTGATTGTGATCTCAGTGTGCTCTTAAGGGAAATTGAACTTTATTGTGTGTGCACTTGTCATCCTCCCAGTGTGTACCTAGCTGTTCCTAGTTGTGAGGGTTGAGGCTTCTTGACTACTGGGTCAGTGCAGGGGCATCCCATATTAATTGATGGACAGTGGTGTGATGTCCAGATCACATATTAACTGGCTTGTAGTGGTGTTAATATTTAATTCCTGTAGCCTGTGTACAGTGGTCACTGATGGTATTTGTCCTCTCAATCAGCCATGCAGTGAACATTCAGAGTTTCACATCACAACTGTTTTATTTTTTTTGTTAGCTTAGTTAGTCAGGGAGAGCAGGCAAGCATGTCAGCAGAGGAGTATGACAAGCTGACAGCCAGTTGTATGAGATGTGCCACTCTAAAAGACTGGTGCATGCCAACTTAAGGCAGAAATTATTGAATCTTATGCACAGCTGCATCATAGACCAGCAATCAGGAGGATAACCAGGCTGATCTTGGAGATGTATAACTCTCAGAAAATGGACAGCTCGTCCTTTCCACAGAGGACTTAAAAATCTGTCAGTAGTTAGAAACTTGAGCTGGAGGCCAAGCGTTTGGAAATAGAAGCAGCAGAAAGACTGAAATGTATAGAGGCTGAGGAAAATGAGAAACTGCAATGTCTGGAGGCTAAGGAGAAGGAGAGGCAGAGGCAACATGAAAAGGAGATGCTAACTCTTTGCTAGAGTCATGGAGGTAATGTAGAAGGGAGTAACCAAACCCCAGAAGCAACAAAGGTTAGTAAATTTCTTCCACAATTTACAAGGGGGGATAATTTTTATAGTTTTATTCATATGGTTGAAAGGGTATATAAACAGTATAATGTTGACCAAGGGCTCTAGGTACTGTTCCTGACCCCGCTTACTCCATGGTAAAGCTATAACTGCCATTTCCAAATTGTCCGATACTGATTGCTTAAATTATAATACAGTCAAAATGTTTGTTAGAATGCTTTAATTTAACACCTGAAGCTTATAGAAAAATTTTGTGAGCATAGACACAAGGCAGATGAAAGTGTGTGTGAATATATTACTGAACTAAGCACTTATTTTCATAGGTGGGTGAGTGGATGTCAGGTAACCACTTTTGAAGGGCTGGCAAACCTTTTGGTGATGAAACAAGCCCTTAGTACTTTGCCTGAGGACATGAGAATCTGGTTAGCTGTTAGACAATGCAATATTGCAGATGAGTTGGGGAAGAAGGGCGATCTATACCTAGCAAGCAGGGCATCACTACACATGAAAGGGACACCCCGTGCTGCTCATGGGTCTAAGGGAACCTATGGTGGGCAGCCCAGACTGCCCCAACAGAGTCCACCAGTAGTAGGGGAAGCCACTAGTCCAGGTACACATCCAGGACCAAGGGTTAAATGTTTTTAATGCAACCATTGGGGCCATGTAGCCTATAGATGTCCATGGAGGCAAGGTGGGGAACAAAAGGTGGGAGAGCCAGTAAGTGGGAATGACAAAATGCCAGCAGTAAGTTGCCTCAAGACAACAAGGGTACCAAATTGCCACAAGAGGTTATATCCTATCTTAGTGGATGGGAAGGAGGCCACTGCTAAGAGAGAGACAGCCTCTGACCTAACTGTTGTGAAGCTTGCAGTGGTTAAAGAGGAGCACTACTTGCTTGGGCAGTCTACTCTATTCAGAGCGTTAGGGGGACCCCACTCCAAATACCTTTGGCTAGGGTTCACCTTGACTGGGAGGGTGGAAAAGGAAGCCCGCAAGTAGGTGTATTCGAGGATATTCCTGTAGATGCCCTGATAGGGAATGATTTTGATAATGCAGTACCGTGTGTGCATGCAGTTACACGCAGTCAGGCTTACAGGCAAGCATGTGGGTCTGGTAGCCTGAGGGAGACGCAGATATACAGCACACTTGCAACCAGGACTGTTGAGGTGGTTACTTCAGGGAGGGAGCTAACCTGTAGCAGTGAGCCACAGCTGCTTGTGGGTACTGATGTTCCCTTGGACAGAGTGACTGCAAAGGCAGAGGTGAGTGATAGTAGCCGGGCTGACAGTGAGGCACTGCTGTCAGAGAATACCAGACTTCTTGTGGAAGGGGAGCTGGAAAAGGTTACAAAGAGAGTGGATACAGGCTCAGCTCTCAGACCCTACATTACAAGACCTGAGGGAGGTAGCTAGTGAGGCACCTGATTCTCAAGGGAAGTGGGAATCTGTATACTGGGACAAAGGGTTACTTTATAGAGAGTGGACCCCTGAGGGAAGGCTGGTGGGTGAGAGAATACAGCAGTTGGTAGTGCCCCGTGCCTCATATCTGGCCATAACCATGCTATTCCCTCTGCAGGTCATATGGGCATAAAATGTACAAAGAGACTACTTATGCAGAACGTTTATTGGCCTGGGATTTCCAGAGATGTAACCGGTACTGCAGGACCTGTGAGCAGTGCCAAAAGGTAGGCAAGGCAGGAGACAAGGTGAAAGCTCCTTTGATGCCTTTGCCTGTGATTAAGGAGTCATTTCAGAGGGTAGCTATGGATATTGTGGGGCCTGCGAGTACCCCAAGTTCCACAGAGAAAAAGTATATCCTAATGGTAGTTGATTATGCTACCAGATACCCTGAGGCAGTGGCTCTATCCTCCATCGAGGCAGAAAAAGTGGCAAATGCTTTGTTAGAATTTTTCAGCAGGGTAGGTTTTCCAACAGAAATACTGACGGTCAGTGATGCCAATTTCATGTTAGACCTGCTGGCTTGTCTGTGGAAGTACTGTGGGGTGAAGCACCTAAAGACCACCCCCTACCATCCCCAGACTAATGGTCTTGTTGAGAGGTTAAACTCTGGTCTATATTTACATGCTCGAAGAGACTTTTCTTCGAACATATAATCATCGACACCTAAAGAGCAAATGCTCTAAAGTGTGAACAACACAACCACATCCGCGACTTTTTTTCTTCTGGAAAAAATTCACTGGGCCATACACAAAAAATGCAAACTTCAAAACCCTAATCAAGTGGGGGGCTTGCACCCCCCCTGCATGAGGGGGCTGTGCCCCCACTCCCCCCCCTAACTAAGTATGCCAACTCCGAGTTCGTTCTTCGTTGTTGAAAAGGGCAATTCCCGATAACGGCCAACTGAAGTCCCCCCCCCCCCAGGAAAAAAATTCAAGGACGTGGCCGTTTGCGCTTTAGAGTGTTCATTCTTTAGGTGTCGATTATATCTCAAAGAAAAGTCTCTTCGAGCATATACTCAAGTCCATGCTACGGGCATTTGCAGACCAGTTTAAAAGGGACTGGGACAAATATTTGCCCCATCTGTTTGCTTACAGAGAGGTTCCCCAGGAATCTACAGGTTTTTCACCCTTTGAGTTGCTGTATGGGCATAGGGTGAGAGTACCTCTAGATTTGATTCGAGATGAGTGGCAGGGTGTTTGTGAATCCCACAAGGAGTCTGTTGTGGTAAATGTCCTAAACCTCAGGACAACGCTCAGGGAACTCATAGATTTGGCCTAGGAGAACCTGGCAGAAGCTCAACAGCAGAAAAATGTGTGGTACGACAGGAATGCTCGAGCTAAAGAGTATGCTGTAGGGCAGCAGGTTGTTGTTTGTCTTTCGGCTTTTTCCCCGGTAAGGGGTCGCCACAGCGGAACTCCGGTCCGCTAATGATTGGCAGTAGATTTTTACGAAACGCTGAGTTGCCAGCTCGACGCCCAACCTTCAACGAAGGCACGCCCATTTACGCACACATGTCTTTCGAACGCTACCCAACCGCGGGGAGGACATGCAGACTACACACAGAAGGCACTCCCAAGCCGAGAATTGAACGGGAGAACCTCTTGCTGTGAGGTAACAACGCTACTGCTATACGACTGCGGAATACCTTAGGGCAGCAGGTAATGGTGCTTATTCCTTTCAGTCACAAGCTGCAGGCAGCTTGGGAGGGTCCCTGCAAGGTAGTAAGGACGATCAGTGATAACTACATGGTAGAACAGCTTGGCAGGAGACAGGGGCACAAATTATACCATGTTAAGAGGATAAAACCTTACCATGATAACGAGGCCCTTGTGCTGAGTATTTGCAGTGGATGGCAGGAGGAGTCTGAGGGGGATCTGGTGACTGATGATCTCAGTAAGACTCAAACTGACACCTCAGTGGAAGGGTAGCAATGTCCAGCAGTTATCCCCTACCCAGGTTCGAGAAATCTGAGCAGTGTTGTAGGAGTTTGGGAATATGTTCACTGGTAAACCAGGGTGCTCCCACCTTGTGCAGCACCATGTGGATAAATGATCCCAAAGCCTATTAAGCAGGCCCTTTATAGCGTGCTTGAGAGTTGCACAGACTTTGAGGGAGGAGATACAGGAAATGTTGGAGGGGTACACTAGGAGTCCAGCAGTCCTTGGGCCTCCCCAGTGCTGCTGATACCAAAGAAAGATGGCAATACCAGGTTCTGTGGGGACTACAGGAAATTGAATAGTCACACAGTCAGATGCTTATTTCATGCCTAGGACAAATGAAGCCCTAGAGCAGCTGGGTAGGCCTAAGTATCTTACCACCATTGATCTTACCAAGGGTTACTGGCAGGTGCCCTCGACTCCCAGTGCTAGAGAGAGGTTAGCCTTTGTGACTCCTTTTGGTTTGTATGAGTTCACGAAGATGTCCATTGGGATGAAAAATGTCTCAATGACTTTCCAGTGGCTGGTAGATCATATCCTAGCAGGACCAGGAGATTTTGCCCTTGCTTACCTAGATGATATTGCCATCTACAGCCAGTCCTGGCAAGAGCACCTTCAGCATGTCAGGGAGATGCTGGGCAGACTACAGAGGGCAGGTTTGACCATTAAGCCCAATAAGTGTCAGATGGGTATAACAAGATCAGGCCAGAACCTGCCAAAGTGGAAGCCATTCAGGCATGACCTGCCCCTCTTACCAAAAAGCAGGTGAGGACATTCTTAGGGACAGCGGGGTAGTGCAGAAAGTTTGTCCCCAATTATAGTACCATACTTGCCCCCCTCACAGACTTGACAAGGAAAAACAAGTCAGATAAGGTAGTGTGGACCTCGCATTTGAGCAGGCATTCCAGAAACTTAAAGGAGCTTTGGGTGGACCTCCTGTGTTAGCCAGTCCAAATTACAGCAAAGAATTTGTTGTGCAGGTGGATGCTTCAAACCATGGGGTGGGGGCTGTCCTTAGCCTGGTTTCCTCAGAGGGAGAAGAGCACCCAGGGGTATATTTCAGTCGTAGGTTCCAACCCAGGGAGGCAAGCTTTGCAGCTGTAGAAAAGAAATGCCTAGCCATAGTGTGGATACTGCAAAAATGTCAGCCTTATCTGTATGGAAGGAAATTCACTGTAGTTAGACCACAATCCCTTAACATGGCTACATCAAGCCAGCCAGCAAAATACCAAGTTGCTAAGGTAGAGCCTAGAGTTGCAAGCATATAATATGACAGCCAATGCAGATGGGCTCTCAATATAGGGAATGGGATAACGTATCCCCAGATAGGCTCAACCCTTTCAAGCAGCATTTCTCAAGGGCCACTTGAAAAACTAGCTTGACTTTTTTTTTGGGGGGGGGGTGTCACGCAGCCAGTCCAGCTATCAGGAATTCTGTAAATAATTCTGTCATTTGTGAATATTGATACGATTTATACAGAACTATGTGTTATGTGTATATTAAACTACTGGTACAGAAGTGTGAGACACAAGATGTCTAGAACTAGGGTGCCTTGTGCATTGTTTTGCAAGAGTTTTATTGTTTTACGACTTCCAAGATCTGCGATGATCTGAGAGAGATGTATTTCTCACACAGAGATGTTAAATTCTTTTAAGTTTCTGTTTAGCCTGGGAACTGAAGTCAGGTGACAAAGTGATGTCACCCAAGCTAACCCAGCAGTAAAATGTGATATTAATTTAAGAATTCTGTCAGAGAGAAACTGTGCATTTTGATTTTTGTGTTGGACCAACAAGAACATCTACTCATCATCTGCACTTTACTTGCTAATCGTAAATAACTAGGGTTCAGTAATGTCCTTTAGATATAGATAGAAATATAGTAAATATAAGCTTAGATGATTTCTGTATTTTTTGAGACTGTCCTGCAATGTTATTTTAAAATATTTCCTGTGATTTTTAACTCTGGAATTCCTGTGTTGATGTACTGAGTATTGTCTTGTTCTTTTATTAATTATTATTAAATATATTTAAACCTATCTTTGTGGCTGATATTTATGAGATATATTTAAGCTCTGAGAGTACTTGCATATATTTTTGGTGACACTGTACAGGCCACTGCAATGGCCTGGTGCATGGTCAAGACTATCGTTTGGATCAATAGTAACATTACACATTAGGATTGGACACCCTTTGTTAAGCTCCTTAGAGTAGCTGATAAAGAGTTGGCTGGTGGCAGCTGGAACTACTTTATAGTCTGGGCAGAAGGGGGCATATCTAGTAAACTTGCGCCAGCCTTTCCCAGGAGTTTGTGTGCTTGTATATAAATCAAATCTCAAAGTGTGTGTGTGTGTGTGTGTGTGTGTGTGTGTGTGTGTGTGTGTGTGTGTGTGTGTGTGTCAGCTATTTGGGCAGGGACACGAAGCACTGGTTGGACAGAGAGGGTGCTGGGAGGTTTAGCTTGGCTACTCAGCTGAGATCTTAACCCTATAGCTGTGCCAGTGGGGAGTCTTATTGGGGAGCTGGAGAAAGAGGGAGAAACCAGCCCCAGACTGACTGTGATCTCTGTGTGCTCTTAAGGGAAATTGGACTTTACTGTGTGTGTACTTGTCATCCTACCAGTGGGTATGTCCCGTAGCTGTTCCCAGTGCTGAGGATTAAGGCTTCTTCATTACTGGGCCAGTGCAGGAACGTTACTGCCTGCAGCTGAGGATTACTTTTTCCATGGAGACAGGCTGATAATAGGTCAATAAAAGAGACAAAACACTGTTTTTCAAGGCAAAAAGTTAATGTTTTTTGAAGGCATGCAAATGTTTCACATCTGGGAGGGGAATAAATGTAAAAAGAGTAGACACCAATTAGTATATAAGAAGCACAGACAATAACCTGTATCTTAGCATGGATAACTTCAACTTTAGGTTAGCTATGGTCTGAGCTTGCAGATGTCTGTTTGGGACAATTCTTCTTATTAGGAGGGTTAAGCATTATTTAAAGTAGTACATAGTTTAGTGTGTTTATTAAGTCAACAGGTTATAAGCTATTCCGGAGGGTGTGTGTGTGTGTGTGTGTGTGTGTGTGTGTGTGTGTGTGTGTGTGTGTGTGTGTGTGTGTGTGTGTGTGCTTTTTTGAGGGTTTTCATTATAACAAAAATACTTGCATAATGTGACAAGTTCCAATGTTGATAGGGAAAAAAACTGTATAAAGGATCAACCTGCTTAACCTTAATGGGTATGTGTAACAGAAAAGCTGGAAATAGACATTTAAAAAAATATGTTTTGTATAATAGATGGGAATAATAACTTTGTATCATAGTGACTACTCTAAACATATTTTGGAACATGAATGGCCTCACTGGTATAGACAAATGGGTAACTGTTGAATTACTGTAAAAAATGCAGAGTGGAAGCAGCTATGCTACAGGAAACACATTTGGAAAGAACTGAGAGTGTGAATTTGATAAAGAAAGAAAGGATTTCAAGATGGGATATTTAGCAGAATATCAGGTGCACTGATGAAGTGGAGTACTGATACTAATTGCTGGAGGGGTCCAACAGTGATGAGAGGAAAAATATAGTAATAGTAAATCTGTGGTAGTAAGATACTAATGGCAAAGGAGGAGGATTACACTGGTATGTATTTATATTCCACATAAAAAAGTGTAAAGAAAAGTCGAGGTTTAAATTCAACAAAACTTCTAATGCTCCTGGCCTTCTTGTAAACAAAGGATGGGGTTTTGCCCAAGATGTTAATCAGATAAAGGTTTCCTCTGACTATGCCCCAGTTTTCTTTAAGAACATTTATGATGCTGTGATAATCCAGGAGTGTATGTCAAGATGCAGTTATTTTTGCACTTGTTATTCTCTATGGAATTTCTTAATATTCTTCCAATAGGGTGGTTGAGTGAAGGTGCTTTGACCCTTTTTAGTTCTGTAATGGGTTCCAGGATGTTTAACATCTGACTTTCATAGCTTCTCACAAGGAATTCATTCTCTAAATTGTTCAGATTTCTCAGAAAGGGTTCCATCTCTATGGTAATTCTAGCTAGTCTGTAGCCCTGGGATTTCACTTCGTTGTACTTGTTTTTTACGGAATGCAGACTTTTACTGTGGAGTAGCAAATTAACTCATTGGTTTTCTGAATGGATCAGTGGTGATTCTGTTGTTATTGGTGCCCTTAGAAATCTACATAGCTAAGAAAGTGATTAAGTACAGCTGTGGGAAAATTCAGGAGAGGGAGTTTGATTGAGACAATTGATAAAATCTCTAAGCTGCAAGGTGTCACCTTCCCAAACAATAAATATATTGTCAGTAAAATGCAAATAGTTAGCTATGATGGGAGCCATGGTAGTCCCTGTGGATATACCAGTTTTTTTGTTTATAGTGTTTTCCTTTGAAGGTAAAGAAATTAAAATCCAGTACTAAATTAATGAGCTTGCTTAACTTTTGCAGCTGTGCCTGTGTACCTTGATTATGTCTCTTAAATGATTCCATAGCTGCTGTTGTACAATAATTGTGAGGGAGCACTGTGTATAAGGATTCCACATCAATAGTTAATAAAATGTTGCCACTATAATGTTTTTTTTTATTTTACTCAAAAAAAAAAAAATCCATCAAATCTGTTATGTATGACTTATTTTTTTCTGCTAAAGTTTTCAGAAAATAGTCAAGATAGATGGCAGTGGCTTCAATAAGGAAACCTACACTTGCCACCACCGGTCTATAGTGTGGGTCTTCTCTGTTCTTGTGTGGCTTTGGTATTCAAAAAAAAATTAGGTAAACGAGGGCATGGGCTCCGTAAGTACTTATAAATATTTTAGTAATAAGTCTTCCTTCCCATAATGTGGTGATATTAGTGTTCCATACATCGCATTCTCTTTTTATGTCATTCATGGTAAATAACTCATAAAATCTGTTTTCCTCCAGCATGTTCTCTATCTTTTGGTTGCAGCTAGTGGTATCAGTCAAAAAAGCCTCCTCCCTTGTTTGCCTTCATTATGCACCTGGATTTATCATTGCCTAGCTCAATCAATGTTATTCTTTCTCGCTGTGTTAAGTTATGACGTTTTTTTTCTTATGAGGTTTTTAAGTAGTTTCCTGTTATCCATCTGCTCTGGTTGTAAAAGCAACGCACTAGCCAAACACCTTTCTTTGCAAAGAAGATGCACAGGTTTTAAATTCCATGTACTGGATTGCATAGACATGGATGATCTTGAAGGTGATCACCTGAATGTGCTAGAAAAGCGTGAACTCATATGGCAATTAAAGCTGAACTCTTTCGGAAAGCCTGGACTAAATTACTACTGTTCACTTAAAAGTGTACTGGAACTTAGAAAATTTCCACATTGTTTACAAGACTAATTTTATTTTATTTTTTCACTATACTTATTTAAGTATTGATTTTAGTGTTATGTTATATGGAATGTTCACAGCCTTTATAAGGACACTTTTTTTTTTACTGTCCCACACTAGCCAGCACTAAGTTGATGTACTTTTCCTGTTTTAACTTGCTCATTAAATGTACATATAAGTTTGTATTCTTATTTTAATTTTGGTTTACTGTTTTTAATATGCATATTGGTTAGTTTTAGTAAGATTTTTTTGTAGATGTATATTTTAGGGTTCTTGTACACAGACCTGAAGAAGTCTAGAGGGTCAAAAGCAATCTTTGTTAACAATAATTTATGAAAGTAGATTGTTTTGAACAATGTATTTTTTCTGGATGCCAAAATATCATTTTTTTAACTGCCATGTTGTCCAGTGTTTTAATATTTCCAACAATGTATTATAATGTATTTGATAAAATTCACAGACTTTAATAATAATCTGTTTAATAAGTACCACATCTTTATTAATTTTATTTAAAGTGCATAAGGTTTAAATTATTAGGACATCTAGTAAGTAGGGCAGTACCAGCTTAAATATCACACTGATAAGGATGAGGGAAGGGATTTGAATTTATTGACATGTATACCATTATACTTTGTTTTACAACTAAACAACTCCCTTACCTGATAACAGGTATATTAGAAAGTTTGGGATGAAAGTGTCATTATGTTTATTTTTTGTTTTGTTTGGATTGCTTGTCTGTGTGCTTAAAGAAATTTCGACTGGTAACAGACTGCCTACCCTGCCTGGATTACTTCTGAATACCTTATAGATTTAATGATTCTGTACAGTATTAATATTTCAAAATAAGTTTTTATTTTTTGATTTTGGGTGCTTTTAAGTTTGCTACTTCTACCATTTTCAGATTTTTTTTTTTGGGGGGGGGGGTTTAAATATATAGTGATTAACTAGACATACATGTATTGAAAAACTTGCACACACAAAAGTTTCTTATACAATTTTGTTTTGGACCTACTATAACTGTATAGTGGATTATTTGAGGCTTAAGGGATACCAATGAGATTATATTCCACATAAAACTACTATTATGTAACTTAAGTTTTTGAAGAAGTAATCCACTTTCATCAGGGGATATTACCCACTGCCCTGCTTGCTCCATCTGCTGCATAGGAAATAAGCCTCATGGAGGAGTTAACCACAGAGTTTAAGGTGGAGAGCTGAGAGGAAACCTTGTCTGAAACCCCTGCAGCCACTGAACCTTGTAGAGTATCACCTAGCTCTTTCAGGAGCTCCCTCTGCAACCTAGTAAAGTGAGTCAGGTAATTCAGCTATCTAAGTGCAAATGTCGCTGAAGAGAACATGCGCTTCCTGTATCTGTTTATCTTACCAGACTCCCTGTTTGGTGAATGGACAGACATGGAGGTCTCTGAAAGCTCCTTTTTTGTGGCTGCTACCACCACCAATGCATCTACTGGGGCACCTTTGGCAAGGAATTACTTGTCTGCAGGCGCAGTAATAAACATGTTTGGCCTCTGAGGAATAGGTTCCACTTAGTCTGGAGACTCCATTGCCTTTTGACTAATCACTTGCATGAGCTTGTCAAGAGGCGGAGACACTGGTGTCAGAAGGGTGAAACCCAAAAGCCTTAAGGTATACAGACTCATCATCAGAAGGGTTAATTGGGCTTCTAGCCACCTCTCTACTTAAGGATTTCCATGATGTCTGTGAAGGAGACATTTTCAGTGTTTGACCGTGGGGACCTTTCTGACTCATCAAGGTCTGCATCAGAAGTGGATGGACTCCTCCGGGGAGTCCTAAATGCTTCCTCTTAGAAAGTCTCTTATGAGGAACCTCTTCAGAAGGATATTCTGGAGAGGTTTCAGAAGAGAGGGGTTCTCCCGATGGGGTATCCCAAGGCCCAGGGTCTCCGAGTGCCTGTGGATGGTGTGGTGCCTAGACAGGCTGTGTTTTTGGGGGGGAGAATGTCAGTACCTAATAGTGGAGCTGTCTGTGGAGACAGTACTCTCATCACCCCCAAAAGCCCCCCCTGATCCAACGATACCTCCGGCTCAGAAAAGTCAGAGGGGATCCACGGAACCAAGGGGGTTGGCTCCGAGACCGATGTAGGAGCCAAGCTCATCCATGCCAAAGCCCCGAGAGGCAAGGTCGGATCCAACTAGTGTCGATCCGACTCCCCTCCCCGGACCCGATTAGAGAGCTTCAGCTCCTAGACTTGGGTTCAGACGGAACCGAGGATGTCTGAGCAGATGTCAGACTGAAAGAACCCAGAATAAGTCTTGGCACCGATGGTTCCACTACAGTAGTTTCCAGACATTCCAGGTCTGAGGTCAGCTCAGAGGAGGAATCAATATCAATGGAGGGAGGTCATGGTCAGCTCCGAATCCCTTGGCTGGTGACCTTAAAGTAGGGGAGACCAGTACCAATTCTGGGGACCGGCTCCGTACTTCAAATTCTATCGGCACCAATGCTGAAGGAGCTAATGAAGATTTTTCGGGCCCAACAATCTTTGGGTCCAGATATTAACTTTGGTTAGCTTTTTTGCTGGTTCCAAGTGGCCAGAAGGAGTGTACCTTTTTACAGGTTTGTCAGATTTGGATGAAGGAGACTTGGTCAATTTAGAAGTGCCCTGACCTCCTCCTAATGCTTCAGCGAAGGGGGATTTCATTAAACCTCTTATTATAAGCTTATTTTACCTTTCAGGCAGCACTCTTGAACTAAAAGAGTGGCAAATAGACCAGGATTCTTGCAGATGCACAACTCCTAAACAGTATACACAAATACTGGGTCCATCTGTGATGGACATTTTTTGCTTGCATTTCACACCCTTCTTAAACCCAGAGGATTTGCTTTCTTTATGTTCCTTAAACATAATGAATATATTAAAGTCAATAACAACAGGTATAAGAAAGTATTACTACACTCTAAAAAAAAAAAATAAAATAAAAAAATATATATATATATATATAAAATCAAACAACTATATGTATTTTTTAACACAACAAGAAATATATGACTGTCACAATAGAAGAAGGGAAGGGGTGGCAGTTCTCTAACTGAAATGAAGCTGCCTAGCTCAAAAGTGAGAGGGAAGGGAGAAGGACAGCCTTCTAACTTAAACAGGCCATGGCAGCCCTCTAACTTAAACGAGCTGCCGTTTAGTCAGAAATAAGCAACAGGAACAACAAACTTGCTTAATAACACTCTAATTTAAGAGTGTGTGTAAAACAGGCTTTAACACTAAATTTTTAGCCAGGATAGGAAGTAACACAGGCCTTAGGAAGAAAATAATGACTGCCAGAAGCAAAAAGAAGAGCAAACTTTTTTAAAACTGAGAGAATACTTAAACACTAATCGCTAACTAAATAGCAAAAAAATAGCCACTACATTAAAGTTAGAAGAAAAAGTTATTCAACTTATCCATTGCCAAAATGGGAGCACCAGATCTGTTTAGCGGCAAAAGAGATCTGGGGAGCTTTCCTAGGGCATGATGGGACAGGGATGCAGCCACGAGTCAGTGAAAGACCTCAAGCTTTTAGAAACGGTCGAGATGGAACTGAGGATCAGTTCCGAACCCACCAGTTAAGAATGAAGGCAAGATAGGACAACATCGCATTTGCTGTTATGCAGCTTAAGTTTTTGAAGAAGTCATCCACTTTCATTAGGGGAAATTACTTATAGATGGGTACTAGAACTTGATTTGCAACAGTAAGGTTGAATATGGGTGACCTAGAAAAGAAAATATAACAAAAAGAGGGTAGACTCCTGAAGAAATGTATGAAAATAGTTAAGGAAGACGTGAATTCAGTAGTAGGAACTCTGAGAGAATGTACATGTTCCCCAAGGTACATTAACTAGGCTAGACTAGACAGCAATTATATTTCACAGGAGCATGTGCATTTAATTGAAAGCTTCCAAACACATCCAGTAATTATTTCAGATCTTATGCCAGTAATTGCTAAGATAAAAATACAGGGAAGTAAAGTAAAGATGAGACAGTGCCGCTTCCTCGACTACATGTAAAAAAGAGCGGAATTTGAGAACGAGTGGTAGAAATTATTCAAGAGTAATTAGGGAAGATAAAAATTTCTTCAGAAATTATAGCTAGTGACCGGGATAAAATGAAGTGGAGTTTAGAAATAGGTTAGAAATAAAAGAGATGTGGTTAAGAAATAAGAATTATTTAGAGTGGCTGACAAATGTTACAGTATTACAGACTAAGGGGAATGTCACAGAACAAGAAGTTGCACAATTGCAGTGCTAAAAAAATAATGGAATACTTGGATAATATGAATGAGTTTAGAAAGATTGATGTTAAGCAACTGTTTTTTGATAAAGCCAGAGCACAAAACTTTTTAGCATGCAACTTGGGCAAAAGAAAGTAGAAATGGGTGTTGCCAAAATTACGTATCCTATAACAAGAAAAATAAGCAGAGATCTTGTAATGGTGTTAGAGATATTTTAGAAATGTTATGAAAATCTGTATAAAGCAGAGAAGTGGGGAGGTCAAGAAAAGGCACAAAGGAAAATATTAATGGAAGTCTTAAATATGACAAGGTTAGAGGTAAATGAGACTTAACAATTAACATTTAAGATAGGAGGAGATGAAATAAAAATGAAGTATATCCAGTCTGCATGAAAGTCTTCAGGAATAGATGGAATTATTGCAAAAGTTGGAAACTAGGAAGGGAGGAAAGTGATAGATTGAGAAGGTTTTGCTTAACAGTATTTTAAAAGGTGGAGAAGCACCAACAATCTGGAAAAAAGCAGTGGTAGCTATAATAACTAAAGACTGTAAACACCCATCAGATCAAGCATTATGTAGGGCCATTTCAATTTTAACCATGATTATAAAGTGTTTGTAAGGGCTAAAAGAATGGTAGACATGTTGCCAAAATTGATAGACATGCATCCATGTGCTTTAGTGGAGGGGAGGCCAAGACTTAACTACATTAATAAAAACAATGATGATCTAGAGGCAGAGGCAAAAATCAAGGTGGGGTAAGTGATAAGTTGTGTTTGAATAGAGGAACTAGGCAGGGGTGTTCTCTTTCCCCTTTGTCTGTATTATATTTAGAAATAATGGCAGAGAAAATAATGTACTCAGACATTCAAGGATATAATTGATATGCTATCCAAGAAAAGTTGGCTGTATTTGCAAGAGATGTTTTGTACCTGATATAAACAGAAAATTTATATTTGGGTGTTGTGGAACATTCTGAGACATTTCTGTTTTTCGGTTATAATCAGTGAATAACTATGTATCCACACATGAATTGGTTCAACAGTACCCTTATTTATGGAACATGGTGAAGTATTTAGGGGTAAGTGTTAAAAGGGCCTCTGTTACAGCAGCTAAGGATATGTGGGAAGAGATTAAACAAAAGATTATGCAAAAACTGAGAAACTTGAAGGTCTTGCATATGGATATGGATAGCAAGATACAGGCAGTAAAAACGTTTAGTCCCTTAACTTTAATTTTCTACACAGTTGAGTCATATTTTTATCAACCAGAGGAGAAGTTATGGATAATAATTAATAAAGATTGAAGGGTTTTATCTTTTAAGGGAAAAGGGCAATAGCCAATTGGGATAAGTTGATCCTTCCAGTAAAGCAAGAAGGTTTAGGATTACATGATTTGAATGGGCATTTTAGATATGCACATTTAAGGCTGTTCTACATAGCACAAGCAAGAAAGTTACAATTACAAGAGGAAAGCTATGATGATGATGAAATGAGGGTGGGGGAGTTTAAGAAATAAGCAAAGGCTGGTATTTTTAATGCAAATCCTTGTAGAGTATAGCAGTCATATAGAATATAAGCCAGCATGAGATTGGAGAAAGGAGGTTATGCTGATAGGAATAACTTCAATTAAGGTTACAGAGAGGGGACTGGAATTTACTGAAGTAAGCTGGGAAAGGAGCCAAGTTATTGGGAACAAATAATTAGAGAGGGAAAGGTAATAGAATGGGAAGAGGTCAAGAAGAGGTTTTGACTGCAGGCTAGAGATTACCTTCCCTATCAGGGATTGTTGTGCAAGTATCAACAAAGAGAAATGGATATGGGGATCCTAAATGAAAGACCTGTACTGGTTGAGTTTTGAGTTGAATCTAGAACCAAAGCTGCCGTTAGAGAGATAATTATCAGGGCATATCAAATGTTGCACGACAGTTGTATGAATCAGTCAGAGGAGATCAGAAAAGATTGGAATAGAGATTAAATAAGCCATTCACAAAGAATCGATGGGAGGCATACGAATGTATCCCAAATATGCATAAAAGTCTAGAAGCTTTAGGATTTTTGCCTAGAAGTGTTTGCACAGGTACTTTTACACCCAAAGCAAACTAAATATTTTTTCCTCGGGTAGATTGTAAATGTTGGAGTTGTATTAGGGAAGAAAGAGGTGCCTGGGAACATATGTTTTTGGAGGGTAATGAGTTGGCAGATTTAATTCTTTGGGTGGGTGAGCAAATGAGTGCAACTAAGGAAGTGATTTTTTGAGCTGGGGTATAAGATCTGAATTCCTAAATGTAGTAAGTGTTGCTTGTCTGATCAGGATAAAACAAACAAACAGTTGTGGGTTTGGTTGAAGTAGCTTTGTTATGTATAAACACATCAGGATTAAGTCTTAGTAACTTTAACTTAAACTTTTATAAACAGACTGACTACTGCACTCTTACATCTTAACACTCTGGCTGTTCTCTCAAAATGGCACTGATGCCTGCAAATGCTCACTATTTATATGCACGTGCCTACACTTCTTAAAATTACAACACACACTGTTCTACATCTTCCCTCTTTGAAAAATAGGTCATATACTAAAATGACAACATTCTTTGGCATGCAGTCATACAAAACTAAACACATATAAAACAGTCATGTCCAGGTTGCTGTGTATTTTACACTAGGTCTAGAAATATGACCTGGTCGTGTAACATAATAATCAGAACTGGATCTAACAACGGGGACTGTCTTCAAGGAATGTTCAACTTTAGGGACATCTGGGACATCTTCAGGAGCAAGTATAGGTACTGAGATATGTTCTTCGTTATGAACATTGTCTGGGTTGCTCTGAGATCTAGAGTCTGTATCACAGGCATGATGCTGCAATATCGATTCAGACACCGGAAGAAGATGCCTATGGTTTCTCCTGTTTTCTATACCCTCAGATTCCACTAAGTAGAATCTTGATTCGGCACAGATACCTCTCACTTGACCAGTTCGGTCAAAGCCTTTTGCCGTTTGCATCCTCACTCTCTCGTCGTCTTTCAGTGGACAAAGACATCTGTTCATTTTATCATAGCTGGACTTCTGAAAGGAACACTTCTTAAACAATTGGGCTTTGATTGCTCTGTTGTTTTTAGCATTAGGCACAAACAAACTAGAACGGATAGGCAAGGTTGTTATGGTTTGCCTAGCTAGAAGTCTCTGAGCAGGTGAGCCAAGTAGGTTGTCACAGGTTATATTTCTGAGATTAAGTAAATTCAAGAAGATATCAGTATTATCACGCTTTGACCTCGCTAGTAACTGCTTTGCACTCTGTACTGCATGTTCAGCTAGGCCATTTGACTGTGGGTATTCTGGACTGCTAGTAATATGGATAAAGTCCCACTCTTTTGTAAATTTCTGAAATAATTGACTGGTAAACTGGGTACCGTTTTCAGAAATAACTGTGGACTACCATGGATTGAGAAATGACGTTTCAACTTAGTAGTAACAGTACTGGACATTAGGTTAGGTAGCAAATCAATCTCAAACCAGTTCTAATAAGAGTCTGCCAACACTAAGTAATACTGATTATTCCACTCAAATATGTCAGTGGCTACTGTTGACCAAGGTAATTCAGGAATCTGACTTAGTTGAAGCGTCTCTTTTTGCAAATGCAGTTTAGTACTACTGCATACTTAACAAGATGAATGCACTTTATCAATGTCTTTTGACAGAGAATGCCAAAGTACTAGTCCTCTTGCCGTTCTTTTGGTAGCTTCGGAACCTGGGTGGCCAAGATGCAAAATCTATATGTATTCATGTTGTAAAGAAGTAAGAACAATAACTTTTGGACCTTTGAAAAATGTACCATCTTCCCTTAGCATCTCATTTCTGTAAGGAAAATAAGGTTGTACTTCTGGCGGTCCACAAGAACGCTTTGACAGTCATCCAACTTTGATGAAGTGATTGAGCTTCTGCAAAATTGGATCAGTTTTTGTATGATCTCTCAGCTCATCAAGTCTCATGGTAGAAAAAGGACACACTTCCATGATATCAAAGTCAGAACTCTCTGCATCAAGCTGTTCTGTCGTATTTCTGGGCAACATGGATAAGGTATCAGCCAGATAAAGAAGTTTTCCTTTTGTATAGACCATTTCGAAGTTGTATTTTTGTAATCTAAGTATCATTCTTTGTAGTCTTGTTGGAACTGTATGCAAAGGCTTCTTTAGAATAGTGACTAAAGGTGGTTGATCCGTCTCGATCTGGATAGCTCAGCGATAAATATAATCATGGAACTTCGAACATGCAAACACAATTCCCAAAAGTTCCTTCTCAGTTTGAGCATACTGCATTTCAGTTTGGGTAAGAGTTCTACATGCATAGGCAACAGGTCTGCCCTCTTAAAGAATAACTGCACCAAGACCGGAATTTGAAGCATCACAGGAAAGAATTACTAGTTTGTGGACATCATAGTATCTCAATGTATGCAGATTGGCAGTTTGCTGTTTGAGGTTATCAAATGCTCTCTGGTGCTGTTCCATCCATGACCAGACAACATTTTTGCATGTTAGTTCTCTTAAAGGCACTGTTAACTCACTGAAGGCAGGTATAAACTTGCCCAAATAGTTAACCATACCAAGGAAATGCTGTGGGGCTTGGACACTGTCTGCACCTGGCATCTCAAGAATGGCTGCTTATTTGGAAGGGTCTGGTCATAAGCCTGTACTGGTAAATAAATGACCTACATAAGTAACTTCTGGTAGCTTGAATTCACATTTCAGAGGATTAAGCTTAAAATTCACTTCATGTGCTCTGTCCAGAACTTTCCTGAGGTTTCTGTCATGCTCTGTTTCTTCATTACCTCCAACTAGTAAATCATCCACTATTGTAGCACATGGATAACCTGAAAAAATTGCTGCATTGCATGCTGAAATACTTCACTGGCAGAATTTATTCCAAGAGGCATTCTGAGAAGTCTATATCTACCAAATGGAGTACTGATGTAGTCAGTAGTGAAGATTTGTGATCCAGCATTACTTGCCAGAATGAACTCTCTGCATCCAAGACAGAAACAAATGTGGCATTTGGCATGAGGGCGGCAACCTTCTTGACTATATGCATAGGATGATATCTTTAATGCCTTGTTTAACTCTCTTGGGTCAGTGCATATTCTGATTTCATCTGATCTTTTCTTATGAGCAACTACCATGGAAGAAATCCACTCAGTTGATTCTGTGACTAGACAAATCACACATTGCTGCACCATCTTATCTAACTGGACCTTGACTTTGTCCTGTATAGTTTTTGGAACTCTCCTATCCTTACTGATCTGACCACTAGACTGACCTCTGGGTCTACTTTCACGGCGTACACAACTGGAAGTGTGCCTAGCTTGTCATCGAAAGCATCAGCATACTGTGAGAAAATAGCAACAGTGAAGCTGGAAAAAGGACGTGGTTATATGATGGACGTCTTTTGTAAAAGAAAGCAGTTCCATTCTTAAACTGTCTCTGAGACTTAATAATGACTGCACAGGTCTGACTACACAGAATTGCAAGCTGCAACTGTTCCCTGCCAAATAGCATGAAAGCACTACTGAGCCTTCGGTTTGAATCTCTTTACCTCCATAAACAACAGGCTTTACACAATTAACCAAATTAAGTTGTTAACCAGCTTTTACTCTAGCAAACATTTTTGCTGATATAACATTACACTTTGAACCAGTGACTACTTTGAGCTCCATGGGTTTACAGTTGATCAGGACAGTACAAAACACTTTGTTCTTTGCCAACAAATCTACTGCATTAACCTTTTCACTGACCACTGATGCACCATCTACATAAAAAGTAGGGTTGCAACTTTCTACATGATCAACTTACTTTTTTGAGTGACCTTTCTTAATAACTGATTGAGGCTTGCTTGATTTACAAAACTTTTGAAAGTGGTTCCATTTTTACACTTATGGCGTTGCTGACCAAATGCTAAGCACTTCTCTCTTTTAGATTCATGGCTGGCACCACAATTGCGACAGTTAACAATAAGACTTGACTTGGGTTTTGCTGGTTCACCCTTATACTGCACTGAGCATGTTCGTTTTGCTGAGATGGTCTTAGAATTTGCGGGAAAGTTACGGGTTCTACTCGGAAATCCTGCAGGGGCTGCAGCTGCCATGTGCTTATGCCTGTTTCTGCTAGCCGCATGCTGTGTGTGCTTGCTCTATAGTCTGCTGAAACCATGCTCGTATCACTTGCAAACATACCCGTGTGCTTCTCTGTGAGCTAATGGATTTGACAAATCTCTATAGCTTTGCTCAACATTAAATCACTGTCACAAAGCAAAGTCTTTCTCACTGCAGCATTATTAACACCACACACAAGCCTGTCATTTATTAATTTGTCTTTCAGATCACCAAGTCTGCGTGTTTTAGCTTAATTTCTCAAGTCAGTGATATAAGCTGCAAAAGTTTCTTCTGGCTTTTGGTCTCTTGTATAAAATAGGTGACTCTAATGTAACATTTGTCGGGGGGAGTTGCACAGTTCTCTAAATTTACATTTCAAGCACTCTCTTGATTAAGCCGGTACAACAGTATGGCAGTTTTCCCCCTCTCCTGTATGTACTGCTGGTGCATACACCAATGAACACTCTCATTCAATGGCTTCTGCTAGGTTAAGCAGAATAAATGTCCCTGTACATGCATCTTTGTCAGAAAAAGTTGCTTGTAGGAAAATGTGTTCCTGCTCACATACTGTCCAATTCTTTGCAATAATATGATCAAATACAAGTGGACTGGGTCTGCAAAATGCATTTGCCATAGCAACACACAGTAGTGAGGGTACTTGAAATTCTGCACAAATATATATATATATATATATATATATATATATATATATATATATATATATATATATATATACCAGAACGTTTAACTGTATATACGCCAGAACTTTTAGCTACGCCCAGTAGTACAACAGAATCTGAAACAGCTGCACTTTGCTAAATAAGTCTCCATAGCACAAGAACACTTTAAAATTACTGTTACTGTAGTTTGTGAAAGCACCCTTTATCAGTGTAAGAAGCACTTTGAAATGACTGTATTTTGCAAATGAACTGTACGTAGCACAAGGAACTTTTCAAAATGGGTGCACTTTGCGAAACAACTATGTACAGTGTAAGAAAGACTTTGAAATGGTGGCAGTCTGAGAATAAATGTAGACTGCACAAGAAACTTTTTGAAATGGCTGTACTTTGACTGCACTCTGCAAAATACCTGTACATTGCATCCAGTAAACTCTTTGAAATAATTGCACTGTAATAAAGCACACACTGCAAACACTTGGCACACTCCGAGATACTTTCAAACAACTCTATAGTTATGCTTTGAATGGCTTTTGTCAATGTGAAATAGTAGCTCATGCCAAAATACAGTTGTTTACAAAAACATTGCAGTTGCCTTGCTTTTCTAAGCTTATTGTTTCCTTTTATTGTACTCATTATGCCCATTTTACCTCATATCATGCTCATTATACTTTTCTTGTGATTTTTTTTTACTTTAAACATGCTCATCATGCAAATCAGAGGTAACTCTGAGCCCCATATAAGTATTTCTGATAAGTTTATGAGATATTGTGGTTTCGAACACTTTGTTTAATTAACAGTGTGTTTTGTGCCTTTTGTTTGATTAATGATACGTTTTGTGCTACTCGTCTGATTAATAATGTGTTTTGTGCTGTACGACTGCTCTGTATCGTTTTCTTTGCAAAATAAATCATTTGTGCAAGTTTTGGTTACCTGAAATGCATTTCTGGCCTTTTTAATTGTTTGAGCACTGTATTACCCAACGTGCTCAATATACCTTCACTGTCAACTTTGCACCTCGTGGCTTAAAGAAGTTGCGCACTCAATCCCGATTCTGACACCATGTTGCTCATCCAGTCAGGATAAAACAAACAGTTGTGGGTTTGGTTCACGCAGCTTCATTACATACAAACACATCAGGATTAAGGCTTAGTAACTTAAACATAAACTTATAAACAGACTGACTAGACTGCACTCATACTTCTAAACACTCTGGCTGTTCTCTCAAAATGGCACTGCTGCCTGCACATGCTCACTATTTATGTCCACTTGCCTACACTTGGAAATGCTTCTTAAAGTTGCAACACACACTGTTGTACAGTAAGGCCTTGTTGCATTTAACTTGGGTTGTTGCTGGAAAAGCTATTACTAGAAAATGGAAATCAGTCTAAGCCATGTCATACATGAAGTAGTTAATATTGTAGAGGAGATAAAAGAACAGGAGGGGGTATCTTTAGAAAAGCATACGAGTAAAGTACATAGAGAAAATAGTTGTGAGAATAATGCATGCAGAAAAATGTTTGTGGAGGAATGATTAAGAGAAGGCAGGAAATGAACAAATTTATGCAATGCTGGATTGATTACATTATATGGAACAAACATGTATGTTTGTAAATGTGAACTTGTTAGTATGATTTGATTGTTTAGTTAAAAAAAACAGTAAAACCCATATAATGTTAGAATGGTTTTTAATAAATAACATTTGTTTTTGGTGCATAATGAAATTGCAATGTACCATTAGATGTTTGGAATTACAGACAATTGAAATTTTTTCATACATTCTTTTCAAAGGTAAAAATAACCGATGAAATAAATATTTAAAGAAAAAGAAAGAAATGGGATAAAATCATTATTTGCAATATTTGCAAAGTATGTTGGGCTTCATAGATCTTTTTCAAAACTGTGGATTAGAATAACATTTTAGAAATGATAAAACAATCAAAATGATAAATTAAAAGAGAATGTAGATTTATTCGTATAACATAAAGTAGTATAGCTGCAGGTTTAGTACTTATATTTAAGTTATATTTTGGGCCAACATTTAAAATTTAGTAAATTATCGTCAGCCTCATATTTTAGTTGATCACTACATCATGAATTAATATTGTAACCATTTCTTAGTAATTGCTTTTCTAGCACATGGTGTAATGATCCATAATAATGGAAATTAACATTTTAATCATTAAAGGAATGCGATTGTTGTAAAGAATTGCATTTCTAGAAAGATGAAAATTGTCTGACAAAATTTGAGAAAACCTATTTCTTCCCAAAAATTAGAACGTTTTGGCAACCATATTCAATATGCTCCCAATTCTGGTTTTAAATGATTTAATTCTGAAGAAAATTTGTTTGTAATAATTTTATTCGACTTATTTGGTGTAAAGACTACACTACAAATAACCTTCCATGTATGACTTTTCCAAAAAGGAGTTCTAAAATATTATATAAATGTGGTAAAATACAGTTGTTATTTTTTATCACAAACAAGTTTATATAAATATTGTTAGAATTTAGGTGGGCCTAATAATTGTAAATATCTTATTATATCTAATTCTGAGTTTAAGAACTGTATTTCTGCCATGAATTGAGAAATTTTCATTCTTTACTGAATGAAAATGTTCTAATATAGAGTATGTTGACATAAGTTGAAAATCTTTGAAAAAGTTGCATCCTTCAAGTCCTTTTAGTTTTCCAGGTACAAATTTTTGACATTAGTTCCTTCTACTAATTCTTTAATTGAACAACAAGAAATTAACAGATGTATCCATTTCTTCAGATCTAGATATTTAGATATTGTCTAAAACATTAGAAATGTCATTAATATAACATTGTTCTGATTAATTGTGAAATTGTTAGGAATGCTTTATTTGCAGCTCCCTCCTGTGTAGAAAGCTCTGTTTTTTGTGATTTAGTTTCTTCCATTTGTCAGGTAACTACGCATTGTTTAAACTCAGTATTTTCCTCTTTAGGCACTACATCCAGCCTTGTTGCCTCTGGTACTGTGTTGAAATTGTTTGCTTGCTTGAGTTCTTAGAACCTCCCTGAAGTTGTAAAAAATGAGATTTGAAATTCTCCTTTGGATAGAGGTTTAGTTTTTGACCCCTCTACCACAAAGGTAATCAAAAATGTGATGAGAGAGGTAAGCTAATCATGTAATCTCTTAGATTGTACAGCCCTCCTTCAACAACTTTTCCAAGGGATTTTCTGTTTGGGAAGAAACCAAATAAACAGTCTCAACAAAATGCCAGTATGCAGACATTTAAAAAACAATGGCAGGTTGGTGCAAAAAATAAAAATAAAAAAAGGCAGGAACCACCAGAATAATGGACAGTCAAATAAGACAGAATGACTATGTAAGGGCCCGTTTCTCTCCACTCCCACCCCTGGTAGTCCTGTATCCCTTCCAGAATGTCTATATTTCCCATTTTTCTTTGGGAACAGAATGCTTTAAATTGGTTCTGAGGCTGATTCAGCAAGGTTGCAGATGGCAATGAGAAAAAATTCCTCCTTTCCTCAGAATTATTCCACATCCACCAGATCAAACTGCAGTGCCCACTCTTGTCCTACAGTACATGTCGTCTCAGGAGATAATACAAACAGTTCCTTCTTCTTGGCTGGGAGTTGGGGAAAGGTTTTTATTTAAAAATATCTTTGGTGCCAAAGAAAGAAAATGCCTGTAGACCAGTTGTGGACCTTTCTCCTAAACCAGTATATGATCGTGCTGAAGTTGAATATGTTTTCACTTCACATTCTGTTACCCCTTCTTCATTATTTGAGTTTTTTGGTAAACTTAGATTCAGAAAAGCGCTTATTACAATCCTGTTCATCCGGATTTCAGACATTTCTTAAGATTTTGTGTGTTTGGATCAGTTATCTGTTACCTGCCTTGCCCTTTGGGCTTTCCACTGTTCGGAGTGTCCATAAAGTGGCTAGCTCCTGTTGTAGCCTATTGCAGGTTACAAGGTATCCACATTTTTTCCATAGTTTGTCAATTTACCTATCTTTATGGAGTCTTTTTCAAAGTGTCAGGAATTTTTCACTTGATTGAGAGATCTCTTATGTAGGCTGGTATTGCAAGAGAGCATTTAACAGTCTTTTTTTGACTCCATCACGCAGGATTGTGTTCCCTTGGTATCTGCTAGAGACCTCAGTACCAAAGAGCTTTTCTTTCACAGAAAAATATAGATCTATATTTAAATCTGTTGCATGATTTTCCACTCCAACTTTGGTCATTGTGAAGGAGTACCTAAGGATTCTGGGTCTCATGGCATCTGTGATTTTCATGATACCTGTGACAAGACTCCACATAAAAAAGATACAACAATATATTAAGTATTTGAAATTCAGCAACAATTGTATTTTCAGAGTCAAGTTCTGGGATTTGTGAAAAGAGAAATCACTTGATGTCTTTGGATCCAGGTCTGCCCCTCTCCCTTCCTGCTCTAAAGCATTCAGTCAGACTTTGTTTGGGGAGCAGGGCCAGAGGGAATAAAAGTGCAAGATATCTGAGAGAACAAAGACCAACAAAAGCGATGCTTGTCCTTAGTGCACTAAACTCTGAATCACATGTGCTCCCCAAGATCATTTCAGCTTGTTACAGATAATACCACAGTAATGTGGTATATAAATAAGCAAGAGAACCAGATCTTACCCCATATGCTGACTTAGCCATGTTACCTTGGGATAGAGCGTTACAGCACAGTTTCACTCCATAGGCATCCTACATTTTGTCAGAGCAAAACTGTGTGGTGACAAACTGGGCGGGGTAAAGGCAGACTCTCATGAATGGAAGCTTAATGAGGGGTGTGATGATATGGGCTAGTGCCTGCATACCTAGCTGGAGTTTTATAAAGCATGATATCCCTTGAATATTAAACTGATGTGTATAAGATGCTTGTGTTACAAATATATTGGAACTGTATGGCATTTCATTATCAAACTGATTTGTACAGATGCTTATGTTGCAAATGTACTGGAACTGTATGGCATTTGAATATCAAAATGTGTTTGTAAAGTTGCTAGCATTGAAAACTGTATCAACAGTGGGTCCTGCTGGACAGAAAGGAAATATACATGCAGGTAGCAACTGATTAAATGTATGTACTGTAACTGAGAACACTGGAAGAACAGGGGTTAACCAGCTTGCTTACTTTAAGAAAAATAAGGGAAATGTAAATGAGCAGTTAAACCATTAAAATGGTACCCCACAGTGATGAATAGGACCGGAGATGGTAGGTCTGGAAGAAGCCATTGTTTATTAGCTACTGTAAAAAGAGGGGGAGTGCTGTGATTGTTTCTTGGCCTCAGGTCTGCTATAAACATTAGAAAAGCTCTAGATATGCATTTTTACATGTCTATGGTAAACTCCTTTCTCATCTTTAAAAGGGATAATGTGGAAACCTAGAGTCAGGTGACTAGAGGAGGTCATTCTGCCAGTCCGGGAAATAATATTCTTTTTTTAGATATTACAGGGAGTAATCTCAGTGTATTCATTGGGAGCATGACTAGAAAGACTGCTTCCATATTTCATCTTGCCTTGCCCAAGTAAGTTATTAGGGAACAGTAATTTATTTAGCTCAGTCAGGAATATATAGCAAGATTAGTTTATTACTATTTGTTTTGTATGTTTGAGTCTGGCCCTCAGTATTATTTTTTTAATATTTCCTGTGACTTAAACTCTGTAGTTTACTGTACATATATATTCATATTCTTCAGTTTATTATTAAATGTATTTAAACCTTTTATTGTGGCTGGTCTTTTTAGGAAATATTTAACCTTTGAGATGGCTTATATTTATTTGGTGACACTGTGTGGACCACTCCTGAGGGCCCAGCTGTCTTGGTCAACTGCTACCATCTGTATTAGTTTTAATATTACACAGTATAATTGGACACTCTTTGTTAAGGGCCTTAGAATAGCTGATTGTGGAGTGTCTGCTGGCAGTGATAACTACCTTGTGCTCTGGGCAGAAGGGGGCACAGCAGGTATATCTGTGCTGGCCTTTCCTGTGTGTGTGTGTGTGTGTGTGTGTGTGTGTGTGTATATGTATGTGTGTCTGAAAAATCAAATCTCAGAGTATATGTGTCAGCTACTTGGGGCAGGGACATGAAGCACTAGTTTCACAGAGGGTGCTGGAGGACTTGGCTTGGGCACTCTGCTGAGAACCTATCCCTACAGCTGTAACAGTGGGGAGTCTTATTGGGTTCATGGAGGGCGACAAAGAGAAATCCAGACCCCGGGCTGAGTGTGTTGCCTTTGTGCTTTTAAGGGAAATTGCACTTGGTGCAGAGAGCTGCATCTGGAAATACTGTATTTATGCAATTGTATTCTCATCGAATGTCCCTCTCCAGTGTCAGTGATGAGGGTTCAGGCTCCTTGATTACTGTCCCAGTGTGGGGATGCCACAAGGTGGTCTTCCAACATTTGAGCCATCTGTGTGGAGTGCTTCAAGTAGACTTTTTTGCCTCTTCTCTGAACAATCAGCTTGCAAACTTTTCCTCCAGAACTCCATGGAAGAAGGCCAGGAAGACAGATGCCTTGTCTTTTTGTTGGACAGGAATGTTCTTGTACTTATTACCACTCTTTCCACTGATATCCAGGGTACTTATGATTATTCAGAAGGACTCCCCAAAGATCATTGTCACTCCCTTTTGGCCCAGGCAACAGTGGCTGTCCATTTTGGAACTGGGTAGTGACAATTACCGCAAGCTTCCTCATGGGCTGGATCTACTCGCACAAGAACAGGGGTGTTTGGTAAATCCTGACCCTAAACAACTTCAGCTGACTGGATGATGATGTCTAAATACCTTTTAGGAACCCGTTTACTGAGGATGTGCAGCATATAATAGCGCAGGCAAGAAAGTCTGTCAGTAGAAAAATCATATATAAGAAAATGGAAAAGGTTTTCTAGTTAGTGCCAGCAACATAGCCAGCACCCAATCAGGGTTATTGTTTCTCTGGTTTTACAATATTTGTGTGTGTTAATTTCCTATGGCCTGTCTATTCCTCAGTCAAGGTTCATTTGTCTGCCATTTCAGCTTCTCTGCCAGTGGATATCCCTCTTTCAAGGCATTCTCATGTCAAAATATTTTTAAAGGGATGTTGTATAATAGACCTTCAAGAAAACTGGTGGCTTCTCCTTGGGATTGTAATTTTGTGAGAAGCTAATACCCGATCTGTTTGAAACAGCTCAACGGGCTGACGTAAGGTTCTTAAAATGGAAAACGTATTGCTAATTGCTGTGTCCTCTGCAAGAACAGTATCTGAGTTGCAAGCACTCTGTCAACCTTATTCCATCTTTCACAGAGATGAGGTTTCTTTGAGAACTAATCCTCCTTTTATGTTTCAAGTGGTATCTGAGTTTACTTTTAGCCAAACTGTCTATCTCCATGTGCTCTTTACTGAACCCAGAAATGAGGAAGAAAGGATTCTTTATACCAAGCCCACAGACAGCTCTGGTACTATTCTGACAGAATAAAAAAATCTTTCGGAACTTCCGATCAGTTGTTAATTTCTTGGGAAGGTAAAAAGGGACTACCTGTGTTATACTATATCCAAATGGTTGTCTCAGACTATTACTTTTGTTTTTTCTCTCTACAACAAAACTGTTTAAGTGAGGGTCGAAGTATAGTCTTTCAGGGCCTAGGCTTCATCTATGGCTTTTTAGAAAGGTCTCTTCACTAGAAGTATACTAGAAGCAAGAGCTGGTCCACTATGCATACATTTACAAAGCACTGCATACTAGATTCCTTTTTCAAGTCTATGTCAGGCTTTAATAGAACCTTTCTTGAGAGGCTTCTGGACCCTTCCACCTTCCAGTTCTAAGCTATGACGGTCTACCCTTATAGCTTAAGCTACTGCAGCAGTGATCAATATGAAGAACATAGTACAGCTTTGTAAGTAAACTTGCCATAACAGGAGAGATTTTAAATGATCTCTAATGCAGTAGTTGCTCCCCCTCTCTGTCTTTGTTTTTTAGTGTGTTTTTTTTTATGCCATGGTGTGAACATTTTTTTTTTTTGTTTTTAGCGATGTTCTGTCTGGGCTCACCCTTCCTTTCTCAGCATGAAAGCTCTGAAAGGCTTGCTGCCCAAACATACCTTTTAGTCAGCTCACCTTGAGCTGTGTAATGATTTGGGCCCGTTAAAAGTACTCTGAAGCTTTGGAACGTGGCTGACTTATATCCTATGCTATAGCAGTGATCATTCAAGCACATACTTTCATGGTAGGTTTACGTTCACAACTGTTCTTTATGGATAACTGCAATTTCTGTAGTGATCAGCATGTATGTATGCATTTGTTACTGTAAAGATCTGTAACCTTGTAGACCTGCTGAAGCTATAGGTTTTTATTAATAATAATAAATAAAAGTGTAACCTAAAGGACATGAAAACCAAATGACTGCTATCGGTCCGTCTGCCAGCTATATCAGTCCAAGATCAGTATTGCTGTATTACTGGCTTACAGGATATCCTGCCAAGGACAGCCATATATCTGACCAGTGTAGTAAAATATGAGTGCCTGCCAGGCATGCTGTATATCCACCTTATGACCTATGTCCAATAATGGGAAATGCACAAAGTATATGCAGATAGGAATTACCTCAGAACTTCCTTGCAGCAGAATGAATGCAGAACGTCCCTATAGCTTTAATCTGTCAGCGATACAATTCATACAGCTTCCTGTGCATTGGGCAGATAAGTACCTAGTTGAGAACTTCTCTTTCTCTTACTGTTCATAGGTTCATAGGTTTTCAGGCTATCTTCCCCCGAGGGCATTTTACAAGCCAGCCTATCGCATTTGTGGCTTACCCAGCCACTTTAGTATGATTTTTTATTTTGTTGTGCCTCTGTCGTCTACGGGACTAGAACGGTGTATATAGGTAATCCTGGGGTCCATTCTCTCTCCCCCATCCATCATTGCGATTCTCTTCTGAGACGCAGGCCATGGGTCTGCTGCCTCACACTGTACGGAGTTTTTTTTCCACAGCATGAGTCTTCTTCTTGGATCTGAATCTATCCTCCAGCACGCCCTATAAATAGCCGTCGGTTGTTTACTCCTCCTCCGCCTTTGTGTGGATGTTGCTGCTTTATTGATTGTACATGTCATTCAAGGAAGAAAAATGTGATTGTGGGAGGCAAATATCTCACAGGAATCACCATTCAATGCATCTCTCTCGCCTTTGAGCAGAACATAGTTACAATGCCTATGTTGTCATTCCTTTTTCCCCGAAGTCCCTTCACAGCTGTCTCCTCTTTAAAAATATGTATCAAAGAGTTCATGTGTGGCTTAATGTCTTCTGAGCCATCTTACCTTGATATCCAGCTATTACTGAAAAAGAAGTCTAAGAAGAATAAACATGATGCGTCTGCCACATGACCCAACCCAGACATCTCCATTTTCTTTCTTTTAGGAGTCCTTTGTGTGTTCAGCTCCTTCAGCTGCTTTTTGCATTGCATCCCAGTCGAAGGCTGATATGGGGCAGCCCACTCACATCAGCTGTTGTTGACCAAACATCTGCTCCACAGGAGAAGGGGCAACCTCGGCTGTTTATTTCCAAGGGATCAGAGGATATTCCTTAGATTTTAATTGCGGAGGAGGTGCCCAGTTCCCTGGTTGAGGTCTGCCTCTGAGCCATCACGTTTTGTTCTGGCAGATGTCCCATTGAAGAAGCAGCACTAGACTAAATATACTTCTCAGAAAAAATGGATCCTCTGAAGGAATGCAAGATTTTACACAGGTAATGTTTAAAATGATATCTCTCAAGCCCCCCCCTCAACATTTTCAAGCTGCTGCTGTCGCTGATTCCTCTCTTCTAAGCCCTTTGAAGAGGCGGGGAGATTTTTCCTATGAGAATGAGGATTTGGAAGATAATTCCTTGACATATTTTTCTCAAATCCATTCCCCAGTAGCTGTTGCTGCAGATGAAGATGATATCCACTCTCCAGATTCTCCTTTCTACTGCTCCAAGGGTATTCACAAAGTGTCTAGCTCTTGTCATAGCTTTCTGCAGGCTTCATGTAATCTATATATTCCCGTACTTTGACTGCCTTCTCTTCCAGGCTTTTTCCCAGAAATCTCTCCTGAAGGATTTCAGTTTCACAGTGAACCTTTTACTCATACTGGGGTTCACCTAGAACCTAAAGAAGTCTGTTTTGACTCCTTCATAGCACTTGATATTGCTAGGGCACAGGGTCAGCATTTTATCAGTGACAGATTTCCTTCCTGCAGGCATGCTGTTGTTTTTGAAGCAGTTCTTTCAGGACCACCTTTTCATGCTAATAACCTTAGCAAGAGTTTTCTTGAGATCACTGGCATGAGTGGCATCAACTGGCCCTATGCTTACATATGCCACATGAGGAAGTTACAGTGGTACCTCAAATCAGTTTGGTTTACGCATTGTCACCCCTTAGACTTCAGGATTCCTCTTTTGGCTTGCACCAGGAAGGAGTTACTTTGGTGAATCAACCAGAATTTTCTCAACTTAGGAGTACCATTTCTGGTTCCTCGCCCTTGCCAGGAACTCTACACAGATGCTTCTGACTTGGAATGGGGAGCCTGTTCCAAAAACTTCAGAGTTCATTCGGTTTGGTCAACCAAGGAAAGAAAAGCTCTTACAAACATCAAGGAAGTGAAGGCTGTAATTCTGGCCCTTCAGTCATTTTTTTTTTTAAAACAAGAAACTTCTTTATTGAATTATAACTTACGATATAGGCAATTGTACATTTATATAAATGAAAACAAACCATATTGACATATTTTCAGTTGCAAACATCATACATCGCATAATCTTCTGTATAGTCATTGTCAGTCAAACATTACATAGCTCATTCAATTCCTGCCTTCCCTTAAACCCCATTCCTCTTTCAGAATATTATTCTGCATGCACTGTTCCCACCATTGTTTTTAATATGTAGTTTGATCTTACCTTTTTCTTAAGATCCCACTAGCTACTCCAATTTCCTCAATGTATTTCTGACAATAGTCTGCAGGAAATTTTAAAGTTTGCCAGCTTATTACACTCCCCAAAGTTTTGTTCCCAATTACCCATTTCTTTACCATAGCACCTCTGACATTTGTAACTGAGGAAAAATTCTTTGGAGTCTGCTTGGGGTATAAAAATATCTATGCAAACAATTCCGAGCAAAGATGTAAATCTTCTAGAGTTTGTTGCATATTTGGAAACTGTACATATATCATCACATTGTTGCCTTGTGAATTGCTTATCCAGTCTCTCTTCCCAGCACTTTCTATCTTCTCAAATTGATTACTATAGTTGTGCAATATTTTATATGCTCTACTATCTATCCTTTTTTAACAACAGCATCTGTACTAGATTCTACTAAAAACTCTACCAATGATGGTCTATCACTTAGGATCCCCTGTTCCTTTCTTTTTGCCTGTCAGTCCTTGATTGGGAAGACAGTCTGTAGCTTGAAAACAAATGCAAATAAATAAAAAAAATGAATTATTGGCCTCTTCCCATGCTGTTACTTTTCTCTCTCTAGTTATTTGCTCCTAACACTTAGGTTCCTTTGCCAGTTTTCTCCAGTAACTTCCAGCCCCCTCTTGCCTATTCTCTGTAACCTTAATTGCAGTCATCCCTATCGCAGAATCTCCTCTCTCCATTCCCATGTTGGCTTAGAATACTTTCTGCTACTCTATGAATATAATATTCTATGTGGTTATTGTTATTCTCCTTGGGTATTTGCACCAAAAATCCTAGTATGTCATTATTTCTTGAGCTTCCCCTGTTTCATCATCATCCCTTTCTACTTTGAAATAAAATATTCTGCTTCTGCTTTGTATATGAGCCTCAAGTGTGTAACTCTGAAATACCCCTTCCAATCAGGTAATCCTAAACCACCTTGTTCTGTTGAAGGATAAACTTATCCCACTTGATTCTTGCCCGCTCCTCCTCATAGATAAAAATCCTTTAACTTTCTTTTAATTGCTATCCACTTCTCTTCTGGTTGATAAAAAGTATGCCTGATCTACATATGAAACTAAAGGGACTAAAAATATTTTCACTGCTTGTATCTTGCTAACCATATCCATAAAAAAGAGGTTCCAGTTTCTCAGTTTTTGTGTTATCTTTTGTTTAGTCTCTTCCCACATATCCTTAGTTGCCATAACGGAATCTGTTTTAACCCATATACCCAAGTGCTTTATTTTTTCATGTTTAACCCTGGACATTGTTTTCGATTTATGGTATTACAGATGGTGTAAGAACATAGAAGAGGTGGTGACATAATCCAGTATACGGAATTAGTGAGTTAAAATGCATTGCTGATCTACGTGCCAATTGTTACCCTGATCTGAATGGGGTGTTACCATTGAAATCAGCCCTTAGAAGGCGTAGACCTAATGTACAAGTTTCATTGGCTACTGAGATGACTTTAACTGACTCTAGCTTTATGTAAATTGGGTATGATCATTGAGACCAGCACATAGAAGGTGTACACCTGGCTGTTGGAACTATTTAAACAGTTTTTAGCTTTATGAAACTAGGATCTGAAGAAGGGCGAGAGCCTGAAAGCGCTAATCCCACTTGGATTTTACATCTTTTATATTTTTATTTGTTTTTACGTTAATAAATTGTTTATGCCTTTTTTTACTATGGTGGTCCAAGGAGGTCTTTTTAGTCATTGGTTATCGTTTTACTGCTTTGATCCTTTGGTGTTCCTGAGTTTATTTGTTCTCTACTTGTTATTAGTTCATGATATAAAATAGTTCTTGGATGTGTGTCTAAGTTTTCAATTAAATGCAGGTGGTCCTGTGAAATTTAATTGCTGTCTACTTTAGCCTAGTTATTGTGTCTTGTGAAGTATGTCAGTTCTCTATGTCCCTACTGCTGAATTCACATATCCCATACCAAGTATCTTTGTAAATTTCTTCAGAAGTCTGCCCTCTTGCCTTCTTTGTCTCACGGATACATCCTTACTGTTGCAAATCAAGTTCCAGTACCTATCTGTAAGTAATATTCCCTGTTGAAGGCTGTTTATTTCTCCCCAAATTTTCTTAAGCTTCCCATAATAGCAGTTTTAGGTAGAATACAAATACATGCCAGTAGCCCCTTACTGCCCCAAATCTAGCATTATTAACTTTTTTTTCCTTCTCTGTCATTGTCACTGCTCTAGCAGTTTGTATAAGTACTCTTCTTTTCCTTTGTACCTGATACTCTGCTCAGTATCCCTCCTGAAATCTTTTATCAAATTCATAAGCTCATTTCTTGCCAAGTGCGTCTCCTGTAGTAAGTCAGCACCGTTTCCTTTTTGTCTATACCTCTGAGGCCATTTACGTTCCAAAATGTCTAGTGTAGCAATTATGATATGAAGTTATTACTCATACTACTTATATATGACACCTTAAGTTATTGTTCCTACTTCTTATATATGCCACCTTTTTAAATATCTATTTCTCGCTTTTGTGTTACATGTACCCACTAATGTTAGTCAGGTTCATCTTTTATGCAGTTGTTTCTTGTCAGTTCTGTTTGAACCTATGTTACATTTTGCACAACTTTTTGTTTTAGTGAAAACCTTAAAAAAAAAAAAAAAACCCGTCCCAGAACACCCACATAATCTATTATCCTAAAGCAAACACACTAAATAATGTACATTTTCAAATAATGAAGTTTAAGTTTAATAATAAGTTTAAGTTTAAGGGGTTGGGAGGGTGGCCTAATGGTTAAGATGTTTGCCTTACAAACACAAGGTGCAGGGTTCCAGTCTCCCAATGGATAGCTGGCTAGGCTTAAAATAGCTCGTAAGGGCAGTTAGCCTAGTACTAATCTATGAACCCTTCCTATAGGAGCAATTTGCCAACTGTGCACACAGGCAAGATCTAACTCATCTTAAATTTAATGTTATCCTTACTAAAATGCATGCTACAGTCTGTGCTCCTACTTTAATTATTCTTGTTTTATCTTTATTCCCCTCCCAGATGTGAAACGCAGTTTGTATGGTTTCATAAAACATAAACTTTTAGCCTTAAGGAAAAACTGCACTGGCTATCTTTAAATAAAATGAAATTGTATATTACTGTAGTAAATACATTAAAGTATTTAGCAGAAAAGCTTCCAATTTCAGAATTTATTTTTTACTGACCTACTTGCTCTTATACATTTTAATTTTATGTTTCTCTTGATAAGCAATGTCCAGAACTCTTAATTTTTTGCCCTCACCTTTAGTCAGCTTGTTTCCACAGAAACATAAAAGACAAAGCTGCCTTAATATCTAGATTTTTTCAGCTGGCACTTAACATTTATTTGTTTAAGGAAAACTATTTTTACACTTGCGCCTCATTTTTAAGACCCATTTGCATTCACAAAACAAATGTCATTAGATTAATCCAAGGACAATAATCCAGACATTTGCCTATGTAAAAGTAAAAGAAAACATTTCATTTCTACATATATTATAATCCGTGCACTTTTGCACTCCATCTCCAGGCCAAGATTACAGCCTATTGACTTAAACATACTTTTTTCTACTTTTTCTTCTCTTTTTGCATTGTAGTGTCTACATTTCTTAAAACTAAAAAACAAAAAAAATGCCTGTTTACTTTAGTATCTTTATCCCATAATATTATTGAAAATATCTTACCATATAACACGCAATTAATAGCATCTTTTTTATACAAATACTGTTAAGAATAAAAGTTGTTTTACTTAGTTACCTTTTTCCTCTTCCTGGATCTTTTTTTTTTCCTTTTAGTCTTCTTCCAGGCATTAATAACATGAAGTGGGGTATATGCCTATCAGTCCCCCAACAAGTTTAACAAAGTCAACGCTAATCCAATCTCTCTCTGCCTATTTTTGTTGTAAATAAAGATTTCCCAAATGTGATTGATGCTTTATAGTCTCATATGTATTCATGAATATTACTGTTGCTGGTCTTCCTATTCATCTCCATTTCCGAATCCCAGACTCTGGTTCAAGTCCAAAGTACTCCCAATTCTTCTAG
>NC_056744.1:868680607-868703107 GCF_019279795.1 Protopterus annectens
ATATATGTATATATATATATATATATGGGTACCTATCAAACCATGTGAACAACCAAAATAACTTGAAACTGACTCCACCGACAACTAGAATTAACCGGCGCAAGCGCAAAAGCGATGGTTTACAAGGTAAGGGGTGTAAATTAAATGCTCAAGGCTACTCATGGTTTAGGAAGGTGGCAGTGTCATGCAAACCACATGGTAGGCATGAGTAAGCGAGTTACACCCCATACCTTGTAAGCGTCGTTAGCTGTGATTAATTCAGATTGTCGGTGGAGCCAATTATTCGTTATTTTAAGTTGTCGATGGCTCATTGATAAATATATATATATATATATATATATATATATATATATATAGATAGATAGATATATAGATAGATGGTTTACTATCAAAATTTTGAACGGCACTCCATCGACTGTACTATAGTCGAACACAGAAGTTCAAAAATGGTAATGTTGAAGTCAAAAAAATTATCTAGGAATAGGTTTTAACATGGGTCAAGGTGGGGGAGATGTTTGTAGTTCAGAATAATACTGAACACCTACCTCGACCCATGTTAAAACCATTCCTAGATTGAATTTTTGACTTCGACATTCGACGTTTTCGAACTTCTGTGTTCGACTATAGTACAGTTGACGGAGTGCCGTTCGAAATATTGATAGTAAACCAGATAGATATATACAGATATATATATATATGGATCTACCTTAGTAGATCGACATGTTAAAAGAGCGAACACGAATTAACCGACGCCAGAAGATCGCAAGTCACTTCACCGACGCCAGAAGATCGACAGTGCACAAACACGACATCGCATACACCCGACAAATCATACCAACAAACAAAACAAATCCCCTATCCAAAACCCACACACACAACACAAGCACACCAAAATCACCTGGCGAACACTAACCCATACATACACAACTATCTACAACTAACCCTTACCCTAAGGTCCACTATCGCACACTCACCCTAACCGCGCCCTAACCTAACTCACTTATCCCACCCCTACCCTACAGACCACCAACATCGCGCACTTACCTTACTGCGCGCCTTACCTAACCCCGCCCTAACCCTAACTCACTTATCCCACCCCTACAGACCACCAACGCCGCACTTACCCACGCCTCCCTTACCTAACTTCAACCCTAACTCACTTATCCCACCCCTACCCCTACAGACCACCAACATCGCTTTGCCTTACTCGACCCTATCGTCAAAATCACTACGGCGCACATCCTTTCCCCATCGCCAGTGTTCTCAGCGTCGATTGTCTTCCTCCATCAGTCTTCTGCCTTGTCGATCTTCTGGCGTCGGTGAAGTGACTTGCGATCTTCTGGCGTCAGTTAATCGTGTTCGCTCTTTTAACATGTCGATCTACTAAGGTAGATCCATATATATATATATATATATATATATATATATATATATATATACACATATATATACATATATATATATATATATATATATATATATATATATATAGATATATATATATATATATATATATATAGATATATATATATATATATATATATATCTGTGTGTGTGTATCCACACGCATCCACACACACACACATATACATACTTCCCTGGCATAAAGAGTGATGATGGTGGCTTCGAAATGGGTGTAGTTAGCAAATCCCATTCAGATATTCAAAATCTCCAGCAAAGACAATACCAAACAAATGCTTTGTGTGTTAATCATGAGCTTACCTTCAATGCTCTGAAGTGCAGTATTTTTTATGTTGGTAAAGCTTATATCTGTACCACTTAGCATACAGATATCTCACTCTGCCACAAATCCTTGTGCTTTGCACAGCTTATCCTTTATGATATCTCCTCAAATTCCAAATAATTTATATCTTTATTGTATTCATCCTTTATTAGGCCCATCACTGTAAATAATGCCCCCACTGACATGTCTCACAAAGTACTGAAAGCGGCTCCAAATACTTCAACATTTCCTCAACAAAAAGATCTCAGGTCTCAGTAACCCTAACTGTTGTAATAGATTGATAGACCTGTCTCTACAAAGTGTTCACTAAAGTTTCCATGCAATGAAGGACCCAGCACTCTAAGATCGCCATCACCACAATAAAACTAATTGTAAACCTATACCATCACATCAACAATACCAGAAGGCTTGACAAGTATGTTACACAATGCATGCCACATTTGTGAAATCAGCTGATTTTACATATCAAATATAGTACTTCTTTTGCAACATTTATAAACAGTTCAGACAACTGTAAGAAATCAGGACAAAACCAATGAAATCAATGAATCCATTTTTTCATAAATTGTGATGTTAAGTTGTCAATCTCGCCTTCATTCTTGCTGGATGGGTTCGGAGCCGATCCTCGGCTCCGACTCGGCCACTTACTAAAGCTCGAGAGCTAATTTTACTGGCTCGAGGCAACCCTATATCCCATGATGCAAGGTGATGACTACCCAGATCTCGTTTGCCGCTTTCGCTTGCGAGGTGCGTTTTTTACCGGCTCCTAGTAAGTTTTTTCAAATTTCAGACTTTTAGTCTCCCCTTTAGTTTTAGTCACTACCGTTGTTGTGTAAACTCTTAACGATTAGTTTAACCCTATTCCCGTTAGTGTTCCCTATTTTTCCAGTTATTTATCCCTTCCCCTAAGTTAGGCCTTAAGCCTCCCCTTTTCCTAATTTTTTGTCAGGGATTCTGTGTGGTGTTTGAGTGTGTTTGTATCCCTGTTTTAATTTTTTATTATTGGATTGGGTGTTTATTGTGCGTGTGTCTGTGTTTTTTGTCACTTAGTGTTTCCTCGACACAGTTATGTCGAAGGAAACAAAGGTCTCAGGCTTCAATAAGTGTGACTCGTGCTGTCAGAAGATGTCTCTGACAGATGGTCACACTTCTTGTGTTTACTGCCTGGGACCTCTGCACCTGCAGGACTCTTGTGCTATCTGCCATGCCTTCAGCCCAAGAGTCCTGCAGGAGCACAGAAATAAGTTAATACTGAGGGGCTTATTAAAGCCTGAGAGCTCCCCGACTAAGTCGGTTCCAGAGAAGCCCTCGAAACCAGTTAAGCCTTCGGCTCCAAGTCCTAAGCCATTGGCTACTGGTTCACCTTCTGTTACGAGATCGGCTCCGGCCGGAGCCGATCCTTCTATGTCACAAGCTACAGTATAGGCTCCATCCGGCGCTGATGCTGCTAAATCTGCGCACTCAGTGTCGGCTCCGGCTGGAGCCGACATATCCTCAGCTCCTTCGGCTCCACCTATCTCAAGAAAGAGATCAAGATCCCCTTCGTTGGAGTTGATACATTCGGCTCCGAGATCACCCCTGCTCTCGGAGCGGAGCCATAGGAGCCAGTCGTCCAGGCTGTTCGACCATGACCTTGAGAGAGTGGTGAGTAGACTATTAAAGTTTCAGGCATTGGCCCAAATGCTCCATAGCCTGTCTCAACAGACGGTAGCTATTACACATCTACCTAACATTCCTCCTTCGACTCTCTTACAGAGCTCGGAGCTGTGACTGTTGTGACTTCGGAGCCGATACCACCCCCCTTCGGCTCCGTTGTCCTCTGCTCCGATTTCCTCCTTGAGGCCTTCATTGGAGGGATTCGGGCGTCTGGTCTCTCTCGTCAGCTCCGAGGGGGCGAGTGGCATCGGACCCTTGTCCGACCCCGTTATCCCTCTTGGAGCTTTGGTGCTGGTGAGCTCAGCCCCGACATCAGCCTCGGAGCCGTCCCTGTCGGTGCGACCTGGGGTTCCTATCTCTTCGGAGCGGGAGCCTTCTGGCATCTCTGACAAGGGGAGCCTTCGAGGTGATGAGGAGTGTACTAGCCCCAGGGCGTAGTCAATGGTCAGTTCCATCAGCTCCTCCCACTACAGTGCCTGCTGACGTCTCTTCCCACTCTCTTGCTCCCGGACCCAGATATCCAATGCCTCAGGTTTCCCCACTGGGAATATCTTACTCTTCCGAGGCTTCTCCTGACCCGTCAGGTGAACCCCCGCTTAAGAGGACATGTAAGAGGAAACATCTAGACTCCCCCGAGTCTATTACATCCGATACTGACTTGGATGAGTCGGAGGGATCCCCAAGGTCCCCCTCTGAGGATGTCTCTTTCTCAGACATCCTTGAACTCCTTAAGCAGAGGGGGAACTGGCCTTCCCTTAATCCTTCTGAGGACAAGTCGGTATACCTGGAGGCGTTCGGGTCTCGACCCTCCACCTCCTGGGTGTCTCCGAATTTCGACCCTCTTATGGACGTGGTGGCTCAGAAGGCGTGGATGGCCACGGATTCGGTGGAACCCATTCCTCGGAGGCCTTCTAAATTCATTACGGCCCCACCTGATAGGCAATATTTGACAAAAGGTGTCCTGGTTGATGCCATGGTGGTGGCTGGAGCCACCAAGAAGGAACAAGCTGATCCTTCAGTACCTGTCCATTCTCCTAACAAGGATTCCAGGACTATGGATAGGTACGGCAAGCGGATTTTTTCTTCAGCGACCTTTGCCATGCGGTCGCTGAACTTCTTGTGTCACTTCACCCCACTTCAAAGAGATGTTCTTAAAGAGTTGGGAGAAGTTTTACAGGATCCGTCAGCTGCTGGGTCCCAGGATAAAATTAACTTACAGATAGGAATCCTAAACTCTATTGTTAACTCCTCCATGCGGCTCATTTCATATGCAGCTGATGGAGAGAGTAGGGCCGCAGGCACAGGAGTGGCTTTAAGGCGTCAATCCTGGATGCGGCTTTGAAATTTTGCTGACCCCTTCAAGGCATCTTTCACAAACTCTCCTTTTGACTGTTCGACCTTGTTCGGACCTCAAGTGAAAGACACCTTGACTAGATGCGAACAAGATGGCAAAACTCTTTCTGCCGTAGGAGTCCGTTTCTCCACCCCTTCAAGACCTTACCCAAAAGGTCAGAAGGGAGGGAAAATGTGGTTCCGCAAATCTTAAGGAGTCACGCCTGACACACGAGGTCAGTTTACCCCCAAAGGCAGAGGCGGTAACAACAACAGACGCCGCCCTAGAGGCAGAGGGGGTCCGCAGAATCAGGGTAGCAGGGAGCCTCTCTGACAAACCCTTCCAGCAACCCTGAGATGTTGCCCGATTGTCCACCTTTGGAGGCAGTCGGGGGAAGATTATCGCTGTACCCAAAAGTTTGGCTTTCCCTTTCGCAAGACAAATGGGTACAGTCGATTATATCCGAGGGTTACAAAATTCCTTTTATTCAAACCCCAGTTCAGCAAAAGGGAACCCTTCCAGACGTTCCACCCGGTCTAAGGGAACTAGCAGTACCAGAGATATCAAAACTGCTAGCAAAAAGAGCCATCCAGCCAGTCCCAGCAGACCAAATAGGATCCCGAATCTACTCAAGGTTCTTTTTAGTACCAAAAAAGACAGGGGACTGGAGAGCAATATTAGATCTCAGCAAACTAAACAAGTTTGTAAAGAAAACAAGATTCCGGATGGTCACGCTTCAGTCCATTCTACCCTTTCTGGGCAAGGACAATTGGATGTCCTCAGTGGACCTTCAGGATGCGTACTATCACATACAAATTCACAGGCGCTCCAAAAGGTTTCTCCGCTTTCGACTGGGGGCCAGTCACTTCCAATTCAGAGCCCTGCCATTTGGACTCACTACAGCCCCCAGAGTGTTCACCAAATGTATGGCAGCGGTTACGGCTCACCTGAGAAGTCAGGGATTCCAGGTGTTTCCATATCTAGACGACTGGCTCCTCACTGCCACCACCAGGCATCAACTTCTCCAAGCCAGAGATTACACCATTCACATTTGCAGAGGGCTAGGGATTTCTATAAATTTCGAAAAATCTTCCTCGTCACCCTGTCAATCTATTACCTTTATAGGCGCCAAATTGGACACCGTACAACTTTCAGCAAAGTTAACAGACCAAAGGATCTTGGATATTCAAAACCACATCCATGTTATTCTTCTCAGCAACAAAATTCAGGCCAGATTTGCTCTGAAAGTATTGGGTCTTATGGCGGCCGCCATAACACTTCTTCCCCTTGCCCGCTTTTACATGAGTCTCCTATAATGGATGCTGTTTGGCCAATGGTCCTTTCAACAACTTCCCATGCGTCACAGGATCATAATAACTACAATTTGCAAAAGGCATCTGACCTGGTGGATATTGTCCCCTCAAGTCCATCAGGGCAGACCCTTTGTTCCTCCCGCCACTGTTACATCGGACGCCTCCCTGATCGGGGGGAGGGGGGCATTATCAAGGCAGGATGGTCCATGGCACTTGGCAACCTTTTGAATGCCACCTGCACATAAATGTCCTGGAGATGAGAGCAGTGCTTTTAACATTGCAAGCCCTCCACGACTCTCTTCCCCTGGGAACTATTGCAGTCCAAATGGACAATATGTCCGTAGTGTGGTATATCAACAAGCAGGGCGGAACCAAGTCCTATCCACTGTGTCAAGAGGCACTCAGACTTTGGCAGTGGGCAATCTCTTCTCAGCGGTTTCTGAAAGCAACGCATATCCCCGGAAAATCCAACATCATAGCGGACAGGTTGAGCAGAGCTATTCTCATGCCCCACGAGTGGTCTCTCAAACAATCTGTGACGGAAGAGATTTTTCAGAAGTGGGGCCTTCCTTGCTGTGATCTTTTTGCTACCCCTCAAAACAGCAAATGCCCCGACTTCTTCTCTCTCTTCCCCCTTCCAGGCCATCTCCCCAGAGACGCTCTAATCCAAGATTGGCACCGGGGACTTCTCTATGCCTTTCCTCCTTTCCCTCTAATACCACAAGTAATTCAGAAAGCAGCCGCCTTGAGAGCCAAGATGATTCTCATTGCCCCTTATTGGCCTCGACAGATATGGTTTCTGTTCCTACATCATTATCTTTTGGTACAGCCATGGCATCTGGACCCGGTTCCAGATCTTCTGACCCACCAGTTGGGGCAGCTGCACCAATCCATACCTTCTCTCAACCTCACTGCTTGGTTGCTCCGCTTCCATCCCTAGCCAGGCTTCCTATGATTTCTAATCCCGTCCGGGATATCATAGTAAATCCCTTAAATCTTCCGCCAGAAGGATTTACACTAGTAAATGGCAATGTTTCTCCTTCTGGGCAAAAGCTAGGAACATAGATCCCTTTACTGCTCCGATTCATTCGGTCTTGGACTTCCTAGCCGAGATTTTTCATTCAGGATCTTCTTCCTCAACAGTAAAAGTTCAGCTGGCAGCCATTTCAAATTTTCATATCGGCTTGTTGGACCACAACATCATGTCACATAAACTTTGCAAGGCATTCCTTAGAGATATATTTTTACTTAAACCTCCGATTAGAGACCCCCCACCACAGTGGGATCTAAATTTAATGTTAACATCCTTGATTCTTCCCCCTTTCGAACCTGCGGCTACCTGTTCATTGAAATTACTTTCTTGGAAGACACTCTTTCTAGTCGCCATTACTTCTGTCAGGAGAGTATCTGAGCTTCATGCCCTCTGCATTCGTCCTCCCTACTTAATCTTCCACAAAGACAGAGTTTCTCTAAGGACTAATCCGTCTTTCTTACCCAAAGTGGCATCGCAGATGAACTTAAATCAATCTATTGATCTTCCATTTTTTTCCCCAAATTATTCTAATAGAGCGGAACAAAAACTACATTATCTCGATGTTCACCGCCAACTCAGATATTATCTGGACAGAACCAAACATTTTAGGAAATCTGATCAACTGTTTTTATCCTATGCAGAGAACAGGAAAGGCCTTCCAGTATCCAAGGTAACCCTATCTAGATGGCTGTCTTCTGTGATTACTTGCATTTATCAGCTCAGAGGTAGAGAGTTGATTTCTAGGCCAAAAGCCCATTCTACCACAGCTCTAGCTACATCTACAGCTTTTCAGGCTAGCCTTCCAATAGACACTTTGTGCAGCAGCCACATGGGCCTCTCCTCATACCTTTGTTTCGCATTACAAATTAGACTTGGCCTCCAGAGACAGAGCAAATTTTGGTTCCACCGTTCTCAAGAGTCTGTTCCATTGAGCCACCCAGGATAGAGGTGCTAGAGACGCAGTCCCATCCAGCAAGAATGAAGGCGAGATTGACAACTTAACATTGAGAAGTTATGTACCTACCATAACGTTCCATGTTAGTTGTCTTCTCTCGCCTTCTTTCTTGTGTCCTACCCACCATCCCCCTAGCCTGGTCAGACCGAGAAGATTGTTCCTCTTCCTTTAAGAGTCTTGATCCAATTTCATAGGTTCATAGGTTAGTACTAGGCTAACTGCCCTTGCGAGTCATTGTAAGCCTAGCCAATTATCCCTTGTGAGACTCAAACCCTGCACCTTGTGTTTGTAAGGCAAACACCTTAACCATTAGGCCACCCTCCCAACCAGCTAATCAGCTTACTAGTGTCACTAGATCAGGTTGATCTTTTTCGGGGGATTATTATTATTTATTACCTCTTCCTCCTCCTCTCCAGTTGGAGGAATATATTGCATAATTTTCCTTAGCTACCAAAGGAGATCTGGGTAGTCATCGCCTTGCATCATGGGATATAGGGTTGCCTCGAGCTGGTAAAATTAGCTCTTGAGCTTTACTAAGTGGCCGACATCCAGCAAGAAAGAAGGCGAGAGAAGACAACTAACATGGAACGTTATGGTAGGTACATAACTTCTCATTATGTTCCCATCCCCAAAGAAAAGTAAATATTATTTTCTTTCAGTCTTTTTTGTATGAAATCAAGACTTTCATTTTTCTGACCTTTCTACATCTACCAGCAGGAAAAGCTACTAATGGGACTCTGGGCGTGTTATCTACTACCTGATTAACGTCTCATGACATTAAACTACTGATTAAACAAAAGCACAGAGCCAGGGCCCTATACCAATCTACCAAAACAAAACCAATCTCACCACCTATCATCAATTATGAAACCAAACTAAGAAAAAAAAAAATCAACAATGGTAAAAAACACTACTTCCAAACCTCTCAACAAAAAAGTTCCTTCACAACCCACAACATTTCTGGCAATAAGCTACCTCCTCAATCCTGGAAATCCTCTACCCCCACTCCTTCCACATCCAATACCTCCGAACCCTTAGCCTCACAGTTCAACTCAAACTTTATAAACTCTATCACTTGCCTCCTAGATAGCCACCAACATCTACCACTCATAATACCCCCCCTGCCTCTAGTACTATAAAATCCTTCTCATTTATACCTATTCAAACTTCTTACAATAAAAAGCTCCTAAACTAAAACCTGCTGCCGACCAGTTACCAAATGAATTCTTAAAAATAGCAGCTCCATCCATCACTTGTCCTATCTCTATACTAATCAATCATTCTATCTCTGAACAATATGTGCCTCATCTCTGGAAAGTCACTCACATCATCCCCCTCCACAAGGGTTGCCCCTCTGGAGATATCTCTAACTACTGCCCCATTGCTATCCTCCCACCTATAGCTAAGATCCTACAGAAATGTATTCAGCAACAACTCCTAAATCACCTTACCACTAATAACCTTCTAGCAGATACCCAGGAAGGCTTTTGACCCAAGCATCGGGACTCTGGCTAACAAAGTTTGCAGATGACTGCAAACTGGGAGCCATTACTGAATCCCCAAATGATGTGGATACTCTACAAAAGGGCCTTACAGAAACAGATGCTTGGTGCCAGAGCCATGGGCTCAAGCTCAATGCCAAGAAATGTATAGTTATACCCTTTGGAAAAAAACATATAACCATGAATTACCACATAGGTGGCAGTACACTAAACACCAAAAGCGTGACAAGAGACTTAGGGACACAGGTGGAGAGTGGTCTCACTTTTGATAACCATATTGCCACAACAGTCAGGAAATCCTATTGTGGCTCACCTCATCACTAAGGGCTTTTCATCCAGAAAAAAGGAGGTCATTGTCCCACTGTACTCATCCCTCATTAGACCCATTATAGAATACAATGCCTGGTTTGGTATGTACCTCTCAAAACATCTGCAACAACTGGAAAGGCCGCAGAAATACCTCACTAAAAGAATCATAGGCCTAAAGCAGATGCCCTACACTGACCACCTTAAAAAACTCGAGCTATACTCTGTCACATATAGTCTACTCAGAGGCGATCTCTGCTTAACATAGAAGGCCATATCAAACCCAGAGCTGTTGGACATGCTACACTTAAAGAAATCCCAATCCCTCAGAGCCACACACTCCAGGGATCTAAATGTTTCATAGTTTCATAGTATAGTACTAGGCTATCTGCCCTGGGGCATTTGTAAGCCTAGCTATAGTGATGTGGCTTTTGCCACCCCATGAAATGGTACAAAAAATGTACAGAATAAATTTAGAATACTGTGCCTCTGTCTTAGTAGTGACATAATGAAGGTCCCCTTATATAATAGAATTAGTTTACTGTGCCCCTGTCTAGCAGTGACACAGATGTGACCCCTGGGGTAAACTTACGATTTCCCATCCACTCATCAAGATTTCTCTTGAAGAGAGTCAGTGAGGGGTTCTGCCTAATACGAACTGGGATCTTGTTCCAAAGCATGGGAAGCCTCTGGGTTATGAATCTATCCCTCCAGCATGTCCTATTCATACTTATGCCGAGGTTTAAGTCTTTAGCTCTCGTGGTCCTGATGGATTTGGATTTTTTGAGGTGGAGCATGTCCATCAGATCCTGATTTGACATGGCCTTGTACGTCAGGCAGAGATCACCTCTGAGCAGGCGGTATGCTACTGAATAGAGCTGAAGTTTCTTTAGTCTGGCAGAATAAGACATATGTTTGAGACCCTTGATCTTCTTGATGAGGTACTTTTGTGGTCTCTCCAGCTGTTGCAAATGCCGGGTGAGGTACATACCAAATGGGGCATTGTACTCAATCATGGCTCTGATGAGGGAGGAATATAGGGGTACAATGACATCCTTGGATCTGGATGTGAATCCCTTCATGATGAGGTGTGCAAGGTAGAATGTTTTTCTAACCACTTTGGCAACGTGGGTGTCAAATGAGAGGTCGCTGTCGACTTGGGTCCCTAGGTCTCTGATTACTTTTTTTGTACTCAGTGGGTTGCTGTCTATGTGATAATTTGTGGGTACTTTGTTTTTTCCAAAGGGGATGACTATACATTTTTTGGCATTCAGTTTAAGGCCGTGCCTCCGGCACCAGTTGTCCGTTTCTGTGAGGCCTTTTTGTAGGATGTGTGTGTCTGCTGATGTATCGTCTATGGCGCCTAGTTTGCAGTCATCTGCGAACTTTGTCAGCCACAGCCCTCCCATGTTTGCTTTAACATCTGAGAAGTAAATGCCGAACAAGAGGGGTCCCAGGACAGATCCCTGTGGGACACCACTTGTGACTGGCTTTGAGTCTGACATTGCTCCAGCGATTTTAACTTGATGGGTTCTGTCCTTTAGCCAGTTTGCAACCCATCTCGTGACATAAGGGTTTACTTTTAAGCTGTTGAGCTTATCTATGATGCCTGAGTGGGGTATTGTGTCGAAGGCCTTAGCCAAGTCCAGGTATGCTGTATGGACTGATTTGCCCTCAACAATGGCTCTAGTGACTGTTTCGAAAAAGTCAACCAGGTTTAAAAGGCAGGATCTGCCCTTTACAAAGCCGAACTGGGTGGGGTCAAGTGTCTGTAGGTCCCCATATGTCTCTGTTTATGAGTTCCATAATGATTCTTTCCATAGCTTTGCAGACCAGGCTGGTTAAGCTTATGGGGGGGTAGTTTCCAGGATCTGTAGAGGCACCCCCCCCTTGTGGAGTGGGATCACTGTTGCTGTACGCCAGTGTTCAGGTACATATTCCGAAGTAAGGCTAAGGTTAAATAGCATTTTTATGTGTGGGTTTGGCTCCTCTTGGAGTTCACGTAACACACAACCCGGGATACTGTCAGGTCCCATTGATGCTGTGTTTTTTGCTTTGTTTAGGACGGTTCTCACTTGGACATCTGAGATGACAGGGAGATTACATTCAGCTGGGATAAGTATTTCTTCTTTTGGGGGTGAAGGAGGGGAGAAATTTGCACTGAACCTGTCAGCCAGAATGTTGGCAATATCTGTGAGTTCAGTGTATTTTTTGTTGTTTTGAACCAACTCTGAGCATATCTGAGGGTTTCTGCCCAGGTTTCTAACATAGCTGAAGAAGGCTTTGTGGTTATCTTTAGTGTCCTTAGCGATTTTTCTCTCAAAGTTGGCCTTGGATGTTTTTATGAGAGAACGTAATTTTCTGCTAATGTTGATCAGAGATGTCTTCCCTTCATGGGATTTTGCTCTGACGTGCAGCAGCTTTCTTCTTTTGTTATACAATTTGTTTATGGCTGAGGTCCACCAGACAGGACGCTTACCTTTGGTGGAGGGGGACTTGGATTTGTTTGGGACTGCATGATCCATGCATTCTTGGAGATGTCCATAGAAAGCATTTGTGAAGGATTCGGCATTGTGGGATGTGGTATCCACTGGCACAGTGGGCTTAAAGGATGCCATCTCAGCCTTATGAAGAGTGAGGTCTGCTTTTGAGAAGTTTTTCACTGTGGTCTTTTGTGCTGGGGGTGGAGGTGGGATATGTATATCCAGGGTGATTAGTTTGTGGTCAGATCTCACTAGTGAAGGGTATACTTCCGGTGTGGAGCATTTTGTCCCCATGTTTGTGATGATCAGGTCTAGTATATTATCTCCCCTATTGGGAGAGGTGACCAGTTGTTCCAGTGCATTTGAATTTATGAATTCCAGGAACCTTTGGGCTAGGGTATTAGGGCTAGAATAATGTACCCAATCTATGTTTGGGTAGTTGAAGTCTCCCTGTATGATGGTATTTTGTGATACATTCATATCCTCCAATGTCTTCAGGAAGGCTGAGTGGGGTTCTTGAGATTGGGAGGGTGGTCTGTAACATGCTACCAGTTGTATAGCAGTTTTGCCTATGGTTAGTTGCACCTGTATGGTCTCTGATGCTTCATGTGTTGCTACTAACCTGGAGGTGTAGGTGCCCTTGATGAATATGGACACTCCCCCTCCCTTTGTGGTTCGGCCCGGGTTTTGGGGCTGAAAAGCATGATACGAGGTATAACCTGGTAGTGCTGGGGTGCTCTCAGGAGCCTTGAACCAGGTTTCAGTTACTGCAAAGACGTTGATGTTCTCCATGCTGAGGAGTGCATCAAGTGCCTGCATCTTGAGATTTAGACTTCTGGCGTTGAGCAGCATTACCCTTAGTTTTTTTCCATTTTTGTTTTCTAAGGAGGTGGGTTTGTCTTTTGAGCCTTGCCTAAAAAAGGCACTATGGGGGTGGCAAGAGCGTTAGCCAATATCCGGATGCCCAGTGGTGACAGGTGTAAGCCATCCCTTGCGAAGCAACGTGGCTTGTCCAACATGTCATCCCAGGCAGACAGACATTGGATTCCCCTTAGAATGACACCAGTACTTGAGCCAATTGCTAAAGCTGATCATCTTATCTTTGTATTGTGGTATCATTCTTGGTGAGGGCAAGATGCTGCTCAGGGTCAGGGTCATACCAGCCTGGGCTACATAATCGGAGAGCTCCTCTATGTCTCTTTTCATGTAGTCCAGGGAGGTACGTCTCAGGTCATTCACACCAGCATGGACAATGACTGAGTCATATTTGTACGTGCTTTGGAGTGACTTGAGTGTGTGTGTTATGTGGCGGATCCTAGCTCCCGATAGACAGCTCACAGTCACCTTCTCCTTGTTCAGCCTGGTCAGCGGGACATCAGTGTGTCTGACTATAGAGTCACCTATTACTAGTGTATCAGGAAAGGTGTTTGGCCTTAAGGGCTGTGATTGGTTGACACACTGATTTATTGAAGTATGTGTTGCATGTGTTTTGTTTTGAGGTGGTGGATTTTTGGATGTCTGCTTTGGGAGCCTCTGTTGTTTTGGTAAGTTTTTTATTAGAGCCTCCGAGTATGTCTTTGTGTTTTTGTGTGTTTGGTTTGCAGTTGTGGTAGGTCTATGTGGGACTGGGATTGTTGTGTGTGTGGTTGCCATCTCCTCCTGTCTGGTCATGCCAGCCCTGAGTTGAGAGAGTTCAGCCTCCAGTTTGGCTATATAGTTGGATCTCTCACATGTATTTGTGTTTGTTGGGAGGAGGAGAGGGTTGTCTGTGTACATGAGACAATTGTAGCACTGTCTCAAGATACCCAGATTGACCAGCTGAATTGGAGACGACGCTAGTAATCTACCACTCGACATGCTAGAACAGTATAAGGGAGTGCTGTACCTTTAAGGGAAGTGGATATTCACAGGGGTGGTAAGTAGATGTAGTGCTTTACTTAGTACGAGAGTGCTTACTTAGTAGAGAAGTATTGAGAACAAGTGCTAGGCTTATAATATAGTGAGTAGTCTGGTTATAATAGGAGTAGAGCTTCCTTAAGGGAAAATTTGAAGCGCAGACTTGGCGAAGCCAGAAAAAGTTTAACCTTGTTTAACCGGCGCTGTGCTATGCTATGCGCACAACCGCGCAAAGCCGTGCAAACGTGGATTTTAAACAGTGAACTACAAAAAAGCTAGAAATGGTCCAAAACAACCAATTACTACAGCTTCTTGTGCTGAGGTCACTTCCTACAGGGACAGATAGGCTGCTCAAGGCTCCCCACTCCCACTGGTGAGCAAAGAAACTTCCTTCTATCCAAGTAAGGTAATGGACAACAGAGGAACTACACCACAGCCCAGAATACAGCAATGCCTGTAAACTGGTCTAAACTAGTCGAGGAGAGGCGGGAAAACAAGGATTATTTTTTTTGTTTTTTTGGTAGAAACACACAGAAAATTCAGAAACAGTGATAAATTAGATACACAGGCTAGCACACTTTAGTGGGCAGCCTCCACAGTTAAAAAATTAAACAAACAAACTTTCGATCAAATTCGACTAAAATGTAACTTTAAGTGCAGATTTTAAAATAATGCAGCAAACAGTTAAAAAACAGTTCAAGCTAGTTCAGGGTAAGCTACAGAAGCTAGTTGTCATCACAATAAACAAAACATGCTGGAGGGATAGGGTCCTGACCCAGAGACTCCCTAGACTCTGACATAGACTGCCCATACATGTCAGGTAGAGAGCCTCTTTGGCCCTCTTCAAAAGGAACCTTGATGATTGGATGGGAGAAAGGAAATTCACCCCGGGGATCACGTCAGTCACCCTGCTAGACAGGGGTCCAGGGAAGTAAACAGTGTAGGAAGAAATATTTATTTATTTTATTTATTTTACATTTGTTGACCGGGATGGTCAGACTGGATACATGTCCATTTTCAGCGGAGGCCCGGGGAGAAAAGCTCCACAGTGAAAAATACAATACAATAAAATATAGGTAAAATAAGCTTACAAATTACAAAGATGTGAAAGATACTAGTTACAAAATAATAAACATTCATAGTTAGGCTGCTATTAGCCTTAGTACAGAAAAATTCTTCCCCTTCTTATACTTCTTCAGTATGGCTTTATTCATAGGTTGGTACTAGGCTATTGGCCCTAGGGCTTATACAAACCTAGCCATAACAATTCCCTAGCTCTACTCCTATTATTGTTATGGGAATTGTTATGGCTAGGTTTGTATAAGCCCTAGGGCCAATAGCCTAGTACCAGCCTAAGAATAAAGCCATACTGAAGAAGTATAAAGGAAGAATTATATGGCATGGATTGACTATAAAAAAGCATTTGATAGTATCCCACATTCATGGATAAAAGACTGCTTAAAAATGCATATGATACACCCTACACTGATTGACTACATTATGGTGACCATGACTTTCCTGGTAGCCAGACGTCAATAAACAAATATGTTTGACCTTGTCCTTACAAATGGCTCCCCTGCCTACACCCCACTAATACACTACAATACAATATGATATACAGCTTGTGATTGCAACAACTACCCAACTGAAAACCAAGAAAAAATTACACCCAGATAAGGAAATCTGTGAAAATAACTGGCCACCCGCACCACAAAAAAAAAAAAAAAAAAAAAATAAGACTGAAAAAATACGAAAACAATATTACTGGTCATTAACTACTTCATACTGCTCAACTATCCCTGATTTAGCCTCATATTGTTACCATTCTCCTTATGGCATGTTTTGAATTTCTGATAAATCACTGAAGATTGCAGTCAGTCTGTAATGTCCGACATTAGAGTTTCATACTTCTTGGTCTTTAGGACATCCATGTCCAAAATCTGGTTGTTCTATTTACATGAATTAGGGTAATATTTAAAAGTTATACATGCCTTTGGACTTGTAAAGACTTAGGTGGTCATTAGTCTAGTATAAACCTATGAGTCTACTAGTTATGCCCAAAACATGGCACAACAATACACTGAATGCATCATTCATACTTGTTTCTTCCTACAACATATACTCTAAATTCAAAATTTGACATAAATAATGAAAGATAATTTACATAATCTCATACATAAGAACATACAACTAACCTGTAGCGTCCTTCAGTAAGCTTGTAAGTATGTACCAGAATGTCTTAACTGGAGCCATGTCCTTGTGTGAAGCAGACTGTTGTTTCAATTGAGCCATCAGGAAAACCTATCCAGTATCTGAGCAACAACATGGCCATAAGCACTGTCACATACAGCACCAGGAGGTGAAGTGACAATGCTAGTTTCACAGCCCCTCAACCAAACTAATTCTAAACTTATTGTCACTACCCACAAAAGGAAAACACAATAAATATTGTATAAAACACTACCTAACTAATAAGCTACAACCTTCAACAATGACCACATCTTCTGAGTTGAGCTAAAATTGTGCAGAGCAAAGCTGAAAAAATTGGTAAGCCTCCTAGAAAACAAGACTCCCAAGCAATCAGTGAAAAAAATAGCCAGTTAACAATGTAAATAATACTCCTCCTTTAACACAAACTGCAATTACTGCACACTCAAAGTACAGGAAAACTAGCAACCTGTAAAAAATTAAGCCTATAATATAAAGCTTTACACTATAAAAAACGTGATATGGAAATAGGTACAAAAAATACATACTGCCTATTTACATTTCTCCAGTAATGAAACCAAACACAAGAGATGCTATCAATAACACAGTTTATATCAGAATCTCCCAAACATAAAAAATGTTCACATACCTGTAATGTCCAAGTGTGTAGTCTAAACAAGTCCCATTAATTCTTCCAGCAGCCATCTCCTACAAAGCTGACTGCTTCTCCAGATGGCTTGCACAGACTCTACAGAACAGCTTAAACAGCAAAATATACCCATTATCTGTAAAACTTACTCTAAAATTTGCGTTACCTACAGCAAATCATGACAGTCATTCATAATCCCGCTGACCAAACACAAAAACTGAAATTCTTTAAAAAGGTAGTAATTAAAAAAAGGCTGCATTAACCTCTTGTCCAGCCTTCCCATATGACTGTGAGTTCCACAACTGAGTGGAATTCTGTAGAAAGTGACATATTATTTCATAAAACAGCATACCCACCCCCAAACAATTAAGCCAACCCTTGCCTGTCCACATGATGCACCTAGAAAATATTTGACTTTACTACTTTGTAATTAATGCATGCATAGATTACACTTGGTAACACATTCAGATAAATGCATACATTGGAATGCATAAGACATTTTAAACAGGTCAGCATTTAAACCTCATTCAATGAAATGAAAGTCAATACCAAGCCAGAAACCAATGCACTTAGCACCCCATCAATTTGCATATGACCATTTTCACCTCTCCTGGCACCCATTGTTTAATCCAGTATGTCCAAGATCAAAAACAATTAACAGAAATCCAAGGATGAATGTATCAATTTAACATACAAACCAAGTGACTCAGGCTTCTCTTACCACAAACTGAGATGTATGCAACTATTTTTTATATATTTAGTCATAGTTTTAGTTAATTTGACAAACTTTAAGAAACTGCATTTTCAGTGGAGATAGATATCTGCAGAAAATGATAATAAAGCTACATATACAGTTGTACGTGCCCTATTTATAGGCGTGTACCACACTAGGAACAGATGTGAAAAATTAATTTCATTCACAATTTGGGGAACCATAAATATCAGATGCCCAAGAGGAGAGTTGAGAAGCAGAAGTTGGCATGAGAGGAAATACATTTATTTCAATAATGTGCTCCCCTGCAAGAAGCAAAACCTCTAAATGTATAAGATGGGTTAAGCTTACAGAAACTGGCATCTCAATATGGCCTGAAACAAAAAAGCAAAAAATACATTAAAGTATTTTGACGGATATACTTTTTTGTTGTAGTAATATTAACAGGTTATGATCTTGAAATGCACTCACCAGTGCACATACTGTCTGTAAAAATATTATGCATATATCTTTTGTCCAAGTCTTCTTGACACACTACAAATGATCTCAGCCTTCAGTGCAGACAAGACAGCACATAATCCTTCTCCACTCCCACTTACTGCAACCCATGCAGGTTACCCAAGAGTTACCATAAATGTCAGCCTAAGTATTTTATGCCCACTAACTCTGCTTCCACACAAGGATGAGGCTTAGTCATATGTCATAAGCTCATAGGAGTTTCAAATTAATTGAGCTGCAAGGGCATTTCTACTTCACCAGTACCCACCCTTAAGCCATTCCCCCCTTTTCAAGAAGTGCCTGGCCATTCATACTAGGGATTCATTTATGAATACCCAAGCAGTTATCCTTTTTAAAAGGCAGACAGTGTGTCACACTGTTTAACTTGGAGAGTTAGTTTGTTCTAGACAGGTGGGTAAGCACTGTGTTATAAATCTATACTTCCACCATGTGCATTTATTTGTTGGAGTGGATTTACATCTATGGTCAGATGATAACCCTGCCCTAACTGTAACCTGCATCTTAAACAAAAAAAAAGCTGTTCCCATAACGCTACCACTACAGAAGACAATTGGAACTCTCATCACATAAGTGCACATGGTCACACACACACACACACACACACACACACACACACACACACACACACACACACACACTAAATTTATCTCCTCTTATGTGTTCCACTAGTGCATGATAAGGTGCTTATTTTATCAGTAGATTTCTGAAAACCCTAGGCACTAGTAGTTGGTATACTTCTTATTTAGCCATTTTTGCTTTAAATAAGTAATTTTGTAACTCATGTTTGGTGAAAAATAGGAGTATCCAGTTTACATTATTCTGTTACAGCTATAGCAGCAATTGGAGAGATCTCAGTGGTTTCTAACAAAGATCATCAAGGAACTCCAGCATCTGCCATACACACACCAGCTAAAGTCCCTGTCACTATACTATGTATTGTATATCTTTCTTAGGGGAGACTTATACTTGGCATACAGAGAAACCTCTGACCTAAACCTAATGTACTTGCTGCACATCCGTAAATCAAACAGGAATAGAGCTACCTCTTCCAGGGACATAAATATGGCCTAATAGGGTGTGCTGGAGGGACAGATTCATCTCCCAGCAACTGCCGCATCTTTGGAATAGAATGCCAATTCATGTGAGCCAGAGCACTTCTATGACACCTCTATGACACTGTTCAAAAGGAACTTGGATGAGTGGACAGGGCTCCGTAAATTCTTACTGGGGATAGTGCCCACAACCCTCCTGGACATGGACAGGCATTACTAAATACAATGCCTATACATATACATACATATATATATATATATATATATATATATATACACATACGTATATATATATTTATATATACATACATATATATATACATATATATATATATATATATATATATATATATACATATATATACATATATATATACATATATACATATATATATACATATATACATACATATATATATATATATATACATTTATACATACATACATATATATATATACATACATATATACATACATATATACATATATATATACATATATACATATATATATATATATATATATATATATATTAAACTCAAAAACTTCTAACTTAACACAAAAATAAAAAGCACTTGAAAGGAATCACACTAAGTCCGAACTGTTGATTAGCGCTTTCATCCTTTATTATGTACAAGGACTTCTTCAGATCTAAGCAAGCAACTCAAAATTTCTGTTTAAATAGGGAATAATGAGACATAATACAATATTCAAATTGTCAGACCAATTAGAATGAAATGTGTAAAATATGCATGATGTAGTACTTACAGCCAATGAAGTGATTTGTCAGAGGTATCAAAGTGGCTTCCACTGCTGTATACTGTTGACCAATGTTACTACATAAAAAAAACTTTTCAGTCAAACCAAAGACATTGTTACTGTAACAAATCAGAGCAACCCCCAGGCTATGTGTGTCTCTATGAAAGAATTAGCAGGACTAACTCACCATTCTATGTGTGTGCATAAAGCAATGGGCAATAACATAGGAATTAAACAAAACAATGAGATAGCTTGTAATGCAAATATCAGAATATTATGATAACCACCGCAATGCACACTTAACATTAATATTTTCATTGAGACCAAGTCCGTTATCAGCATTCAGTAGCAATTGCCAGCGGAGTTCTTTCAATTCTAAAAATGTCTCACAGTCTCCAAAGAATTGCTGTATTTGCTCCAAAACAAAGAATTTAAAACCAGAGAAGTTGGGGCAGTGAAGACTGTGTCTGCCTAATGCATTGCTGTCATCTTGTTGCCTAATGGCAGCCAAATGCTCCTTAATGCGATCTGATAATTTTCTTATTGTCTTACCAACATAAAACGAATTACAGGTGTTGCAAATACTTGCATATACTACAAATTTAGTGTGGCAGTCAAAATAGCTTTTAAACACAACTTTAGTATTGCTGTGTCTGAAAGTGTATTCTGTACCTGTATAAATATGCGTGCAGACTACACAACCATTGCACTGAAACATGCCATGCTGCTGGTTCTGTGTCACAGTCTGTGGGTCTGCTGCTGTTTGAAAATGTTCATTTCTTTCAAAGGACATCTTGAGTGTCCTCGTTCTTTTGTATGCAAAATTAGGAGAATGCCCTATGGCTTGAACTAGATTCTGTTGTGATGAAATAATATTCCAATTTCTATGTATTACTTCTTTGATAGAATGCATATCCCTGCTAATGGGCACAGGGAAGCTGCAAAATCTATCAGTTTGTGGAACCTCAGCACTGGCTTTAGAAGTGAAGCCATATAACATGATAGGTTTATGTTTACTGTGTCTGTGTGCTGCAACTTCAGAGAAAACATCATAAATTAGTTGCTTAGGGTAATTTCTGTCAGCAAACAACCTAGATAAAAACATGCTTTCTGTGTTGAAAGTACAGTCATCACTAATCAGTCTGGATAGCCTAATAAACTGGCCCTTAAGCACATTCTTTTCATAAAGAATGGATGCTGGCTATGAAAATCCAGGAAGTTATTCCTATAAGTTTCTTTTCTGTAGATGTTGGAGGAAAGTGTTCCATTGCTGCTATCCAACGAAATGATGGTGTCCAGAAAGTTAATCTGTGTACCTTGTCCAGAAACCACAAAGTCTAAGTATGGGATACTGTTAGATAAAGATTCAATAAACGTGTTCAATTCTGTTAAATGTCCGCTCCACACAAAAAATATCGTCAATGAAACGTTTATAGAGATGCACTTTGTCAAAGTTAGGTAACAGTTTAAGGGTTTCCAGTTCCCATGTACCTAGTACAAGATTTGCAAAGGCTGGGGCCATTTTTGAACCCATAGCCACTCCTTTAACCTGCTTGTAACATTTGTTGTTGAAATAGAAGAAATTGTTAGTAAGAACTGCCGTGGTAAGAGCTGTTAATGTTTCAATGTGATTGTTAGTAAAGCCAGCATATTTGTTAAGAAATAGTCTGATAGCTTCCAGCCCTTCATGATGTGGGATATTTGTGTACAGAGCAACTATGTCAAGGGAAACCAGCGTGCAGTTAGTAAAATCCAGTCTAGATTCATACAGTGTGTTAAGAAAATCCCAGGAATCCTTTATATAGTATTCTGTAGCCTGCACTAAAGGGTTGAACACACTGTCAAGAAATTCCGAAATATTTTCAGTCTTCGTGCGCTTGTTAGAAATTATTAGCCTGAAAGGAGGGTCTTTCTGATTCTTGTGTATTTTTGGAATCCCAAACATTTTGCCTAAGTTGGGGTTATGTGTTTGTAAAAATACTAATTCCTCAAGGGAAAGTTGCTGTGTACGTTCAAAGCTTTAAGCATGCTATCTATTTTCTTAAAATGTGCATTCACTTCTTTCATTGTCACTGTTTTGTAGAACTCATTGTCTGTAAGCATGCTTTCAATTTTATCAATATATTTCTTTTGCTCCATTAGCACAATTCCAGTGCCCTTGTCTGCCTTCATAATTCTGAGCGTTTTATCTTGACTTAATTCATACAATGCATGCTGTTCTGAAATAGAAAGGTTAAACCACTTATTGCCAGCAGGTTGTTTTAACAAGTTTCTAATATCTTGTTCGCAAACTCTCAGAAATGTGTGCAGGGTGTTATTCAATGCTGGGTTATATAAACTCCTTTTCTAAGAACACTATTGTTAAAATTACTTGCGGATG